>NC_053395.1:196853864-197155941 GCF_905171765.1 Bufo bufo | reverse complement strand
CCCCCAGTCACATTGATCTGCAGGTCACTGCGCTAACTCCTGACATTACCATGATAGACGATGGCTTGTGCTCTCAGGGCACTATACTAATGCAATGAGAGAAAAACAAGTCATTCTGCTGAGAAAAAAAGTAAAGAATACTGTTCCTCTGAGGACACAAATGTTTTATAGTTAGTAAGGTAGTTTGTTGTGCTGAAAATCCAGAATGAAAGGGCATCTGTCAGCAGTTTTGTCCCTATGACACTGGCTGACCTGTTCCATGTGCACTTGGCAGCTGAAGGCATCTGTGTTGGTCCCATGTTCATATTTGTCCAGATTACTGAGAAAAATGATGTTTTATTATATGCAAATGAGCCTCTAGGAGCAACGGGGGCGTTACTGTTACACCTAGAGGCTCTGCTCTCTCTGCAACTGCCGCACCCTCTATACCAGGCATGGCCAACCTGCGGCTCTCCAGCTGTTGTAAAACTACAACTCCCACCATGCCCTGCTGCAGGCTGATAGCTTTAGACAGTCTAAACATGGTGGGAGTTGTAGTTTTGCAACAGCTGGAGAGCCGCAGGTTGGCCATGCCTGCTCTATACAATTGATTGGCAGGGTCAGGTGTGATCACATTTACACTGCCTGGCCCTGTCAATCAAAGTGCAAAGGGTGCAGCAGATGCAGAGAAAGTAGAGCCTTAAGGTGTGACGACAACGCCCCCGTTACTCCTAGAGGATCATTTGTATATATTACAACTTCAGTTTTCTCAGCAATGCGGACACATATGAACACTGGACCAACACAGATGCCTTCAGCTGCCAAGCGCACATTTAACAGGTCAGCCAGTGTCATAGGTACAAATCTGCTGACAGATGCCCTTTAAAGGGGTATTTATCCTTCGTCAAATTGGTAAATGGTAGATTGCAGGGATCCCACTGCTGAGGGAGCACACACCATACAACTCTGTTGGAGTAATGACAAAGTCCAGCACGATCACGCATCATCCCACATGATTGCTGTCCACCATGGTCATTATGGTGGGTATGGATGGGGGAATGGAGTGCCTCAGATAGATGATACATGTTCATGGGTATTACCCTTTGATTGAGGAGCCCCAGTTATAGGGGAAACCAGCCTCCATGGGGGCTGAGCAGGGTCTCCTGACCCTGCAGCTATGCGCTCTTCTGCCCCCAAGCCAGGTCCACCCTCCATAGCGCTCACCTATCTGAGGAGAAGGCAGAAGCACTGATACACTGCTTTAACCTTCTCCTTGGCTCCCCGCTGTCACTGACAGCCAGGAGCAGACTTGCTCCTGCTACAGTGCGGGAGCAGGAGCTACAATGCTCCATCGCGTGGCACTGCGGGCAGAAACAGAGCTGATCACACGATCATCTGTGTTTCTGTCCAGGAGGACGGGGGCCGCAAACCTTGGCTCTGGGGGCCGCATGTGGACCGCGAGTTGTGCACCCCTGCCCTAGAGGTTCTCAAGGATGCTTTTAATTACTCCCTGTACAAAACCAAAAAATCCTGAGTATCCTGAGAAGGTTTTGCGGTATCCTTTTATTGGATCCTGATTTAAGGGATCATATCCCCCAAAACCGCTCATTACATACAGGAGTGGAAGATCAATCAGAGGTAGATTGGTACACAGCCATTATCAAAGGCCTCAAAGTAAAGGCACTTGGCTGAACTGCAGACTATGTGGTACCTTCAAATGTGGAAATGACTGTATATGCTGCCCGCTGCCCGTTTATCTTGCACCTTGTGTCGTTAATAATACATGGTAGGGTATTTACATCTGTCTACCTATATAAGGATAATCTTTTCTTTAAATCCTTGATCATATATTGCTTCTTTTTTTTTTTTACCGGAATAACGTGATCAACCGGAAGCGGTACCATGTGGGATGTCTGTTCAGACCATCTAATCTATAAATATGGGCACCCTTCAACATGTTGGTGCGCCCATATTATCTAGGTTACCACTATTTCTTTTTTCTTTTTAACCTGAAATAATGAGCACCCCAATGAACCACTTGTTTAGCTTTAACTGGGGAAACGCGTCGGGACTGGCCGTCTAGAGCCAAATTTGAAGATTTCTTTAGGGCCTTTCAGGTGTCATCCTAGTGTTTAGCCACCGATAAGTGGGGTCGCTCCTTTCGGGGTGGGTGTTCTGCTTTTAGGCAGGGGTAGCCGCAGGGCTAGTTTAGGGATTTGTTTTATCTCGCGACTCCACTTGTCGACATGGCATCCCTGTGGACATATAGTTAGGTCCATATATATTTGGACACAAATTTAGTTTTTATTACCTGTTTACTAAAACATATTCAAGGTATAGTTATATGATGGACATGGACATAAAGTCCAGACTTTTAGCTTTCATTTGAGGGTATCCACATTAAAATTGGATAATGGGTTTAGGGTTTCAGCTCCTTTACATGTAGCACCCTGTTTTTAAAGGGACCAAAAGTAATTGGACAATTGACTCAAAGGCTGTTTCATGGGCAGGTGTGGGTAATTCCTTCTCAATTAATCACATAAAAGGCCTGGAGTTGATTTGAGGTGTGGTGCTTTCATATTGACGATTTTGCTGAGAAGTAAACATGCGGTCAAAGAAGCTCTCCATGCAGGTGAAACAAGCCATCCTTCATGTGCGAAAAACATTTGAGAAATTGCTACATTATTAGGAGTGGCAAAATCTACCATTTGGTACATCCCGAGAAAGAAAGAAAGCAGTGGTGACCTCAACAATGCAAAAAGACCTGGATGCCCACGGAAGACAACAGTGGTGGATGATCACAGAATAATTACCATGGTGAAGAGAAACCCCTTCACAACAGCCAACCAAGTGAGCAACACTCTCCAGGATATAGGCATATCAATATCCAAATCTACCATAAAGAGAAGACTGCATGAAAGTAAATACAGAGGGTTCACTGCACAGTGCAAGCCACTCATAAGCCTCAAGAATAGGAAGGCTAGATTGGACTGCGGATGCGCAGACCGAAAAAAAGTGAAAAAAATAAATGCCGTATCCGTTTTTCCGGATAACACCGGAAAGACGGATCCGGCATTTCAATGCATTTGTAAGACGGATCAGGATCCTGATCAGTCTTACAAATGCCATCAGTTGGCATACATTTTGCAGGATCCAGCAGGCAGTTCCAGCGACTGAACTGCTTGCCGGATCACTCTGCCGCAAGTGTGAAAGTAGCCTTAGTGAGTTCTGAGTAGAGGGAGGTTCTCCTATGCAGGAATTTCATATATTAGCCAGAGCAGAACTGAAATGCCAGGAAAGTCCCTCACTGTGGAGGACCCGGCACATCCATGCTTTACACAAAGCCCACAAAACGTGGATACTCTAAAGCGGCCAACCACTTTAAATGATTAACCTGTGGTGCATAAAATATTAGGGATAGTATACACCAGGTGTAGGAGCCAGCTCTAAAACTTAGAAACCAGAAAGGACATGCTGAAGACTGGGTCTATGGAACTAGGTTGAAGAGCAATTGATGTACATTGTGTGAACCAGGACTTACACATCTCTTGAGTTTTGGCCCCTCATCATCAGAATGGAGTTCACCAGTAGTTAAAAAGTGCCTTCCCACTTCCCCAGTAGGAGGCCTAGACAGTGTTTCTACAGGAAGTCACAATACTTTAAGGTGGGTTTCCAGGATAACGATATTGATGACCTGTCCCCCATATTGATGTCCATACAAAGAACCGCTAACACTCACTGACTTGAGAACCCCCACAGATAAGGTCAAGTGACCTCAGGTCTTGCGCACATGTAAGACAACGCAATAAATGCAGCATCACAACCTCCAGTGAACATCATCATCCATCAAGTCTTTTGCTGAAACAAATGGTTAAAGCAGTTATACACTGCCTGGCCAGAAAAAAGGTCACACACTCTAATATTTTGTTGGGCCACCTTTAGCTTTGATTACGGCACACATTCGCTGTGGCGTCGTTTCCACAAGCTTCTGCAATGTCACAACGCTTATTTCTGTCCAGCGTTGCATGAATTTTTCCCCAAGATTTTGCTTTGGGTGGTTTGGATCACTGCGCAAATTCCCAAAGATTCTCAATGGTGTTCAGGTCTCTACTCTGTGGTGGCCAATCCATGGGTGAAAATGTCTCTTTCTTCCTGAAACCCTCGGTCACAATTTGAGCCAGATGAATCCTGACATTGTCATCTTGGAATATGATCGTGATATTTGCTTATTTAAATCCTGGTTACCTATTTGCTTATTTAAATCCTGGTGGGGACCTTTTTTTGAGGCCAGACAGTGTATATAACAGTAAAGAACAATCATGCTATGGATTCTCACCTAGGTGGGGGGTTTGACGGGGTTTCACCGATTTACAAAGGCATGCTAGGAGTTGTAGTATAGCCACAGCTCGGGAATAAATATTGTTCTCCTGTTTTCCTGTAATCACAAAACTGTCAGTTCTGTTTTCTGCCAGGTCTTTATAGGAAATGAGTACGGTACTTTGTAATTCATTGTATTTCAAGCAATAAAACTTTAATTTCTCATTTGTGATTATCCAACATCAGCCATTGTCATAAAACCTTGATGTGCCCACCATAATCACTAATCCTTTTGTGTCCTTTCTCATTAGAAATATTAGGCACCTAATTGTGGTGCACTACATAAAGCAGTGCCTGGGTCTTAAGCAACAGGAAGCCATGCAGAACCATTACTAGGCCTGATCTGAATGATACGTGTGCTATCTCGAAATCTTATCCCTGGAACACATCCCTCATTGTATTAATGTTGTCTCTAGAGCAGTGTCAGATGTCACTACATTTCTACATGGTAAATTGGATTGCTCAGCCAAGCAGATCATTAAATAATACGTCTTAGATAGGTGACGGATATTACGCCTTGTGAAATGCTCCTTTGTTATCATATGGTGCCAAGGTAAAACAGAAGCCGCCTTATATAAAGAAGCTTAACGACGTTCACCGATGTCACAGATACCAAGTCCTAGGGCAATAATGGGGAAACCAGCGGGATGCCACTGACCAATCAAGAGGTATGACACAACCATAGTTGCCAACAGTCCCTAATTTTCAGAGAATATCCCAGGCCGAAATGGGTCGTCTTGTGTTAACCCTACCAATAATTGAGCATTCGTGGGTGGATTTGTGGGCATTCCTGGGGCAAGTGCTTACATACCCCAAATTTACTAATGGCAGTGTTAGTAGGTATGCACACAACTTTTCCCCATGGAACCTATACAATTTGAAGGAGTTAGTTTTTGGCCCACCTTATGCTATAAGGGCATTATTCCCATGAAGTCAGATGACAAGTGCTCTTTAAAAGTATTCAAGTTTATGTTTGTACATGATGCCTCCGTGATCTGGACTCTCACAGCTTTTATTTTAGACGTCTCATGTACACAGTTGTACAAATGTTTTGTTGCGTGGAGCTGCTATAGGGCACCCTATGGGACCATACAGTACTTTCATATAAATATATTTACAACAGAAGTATTGCGTGGTGCTACAGTGAGTTCTACAGCTCCATAGTACAGATCCATAGAGACTCCATGGTGGTCCCATGCACAGGGCAGAGCCTCCGCATAAGGGGCCTTACAAAACTTTTGCCTTTTCTGGTTGCACTTAGAGAAATGTATTTGGGAATACGTTTATAATAAAGTAATATTTAATTATTTTAATTTTCTTTATTACTGGAGAACCCCTTTAATCTGCTATTTTTAATTCTTTTATATCAACAACCTTGAAGTATTGGTGTTACCAATACTTGGTCCTGGAAGAATTTGAAGGCATGTGCAGGACCAGCTTTATGACAGAATTTTGGCTTTTTTTTCGATATCTGATAGAATATCTAATAAAATTATGTTTTCACTAACATATGTGAGTGGTCACTGGGTCCACCTGATTTGTATCAATAACTCTTTGAGTACTAAAAACTTAAAAATATCTTCCATACATGAAAGAAATGTCACATCAGTGGTAGGTGGGATGCTTCAACAACAGTAGGCTTTCAGTGGCGTCCTATGACAACAGCACAGGTCAGGTCATGTATGTAGCCATATGCTGTGTGTTTTGTCATTCATCGTTATCCTTCCTTATTTTACTCTGTCTTTGTTGTATGTGTCTCTAACAGGCTCATCATCTCATCTATGTTCCTCTCTCATCTTCCTCCCCTTGGCCTTTGAGGTAGTGTAAAACGTACACATTTGGACTCTAGATGACTATTACTATATGTACATCGCATGTAACTAACTACGTGTTCACAAATTTTGCATTCTTCAGAGACAGATTGGTACATATAGTCTATTTCTACCGAATTGGCTGATAACCAATGGCTTTATAATTTGTTTTTGGAAAAAATGGCCCATATCTGGTCATGTGGATATAATGTATAGTCCGCAAGTAAAAGTAGTCATTGATGGCCTAAAGTAATGGCTTACAATATCAATGTTGATTACTAGATTGATAGTAAGAATAATAACATTATTATTACAATATTTCATATAGTTTGGGATATTCTGCCAATCTGCTCCTGAACTAAACATATAAAGTACAAAAGTCATATTGTTGTCTGCCTTGTGTCATCTTGTCTGGTCTAAGTCATGATGTTTTCACCTCATTTATAAAGAATTGTACAAATGTGTCTCCTTTGCATATAGCCAATTTACAGGACAATTTACTACTTGGAGGAAGTCATGGTCTATACTGGTGATTCTCAACCAGTTTATCATGGGGAGTCCATAAGATGTTCCCATTCCCAGCTGGGGGACTTCTGTCCGTACCTCAGTACCTAGTTTAGCATGGAGACTGGAAAGGAATTCTATGATTCTCAACCAGTCCATGTTTTGGCTGAGATTTGTTGGCTTCCCCCAACTCTCAGACTATTTTGCCAACCATGTTGTTCAAGTGGCCACTTTTGCTTCTCCTTCTGGTATCCCTAGATCAGTTTGCAAGGACATTAGGTTCCAAAGTGGGATTGAAAAACACTTCATTATACCATGTGTATTTGCATTTGGTCAGATTCATTGGTTGTCCATAGCTTTGCAGACCAAAATTATGTCATCTAAGGCAAAGTTCGCATCTGCAGCCAAGGTTCCGGCAGAAGCCTCTCACTGCAGAATCCAGCAAAAAAAAGACACTGCTGAATTGTTGGATTTGGCTTATGACAAACACCACAATGGGGTCTATCGGTTTCCGGTATGAATTCCGGCCTTCTGCCATACCAAATGCATCGGTATACAACAGCATTTTGTCCTTTTTTGCCAGATTCTGCATCGGAACCGCTCACGCCAGGTTTAAAATTGTGGGCAGGCCCGTCTCATTTACCATTTTCTACGCCTGGTTTAGGTGTAGAAAAGGTCCAAATGTAAGACATCTTGGAAGCTGTCTTACATTTACAACTGGCGCTGGATGCGCCAAAGATATGGAAAGGCCGGCTCCTCTTCATAACTTTGGCTGAACCACCGCCAGCTTAGGGCTTTATTAAGACAGGCGTCTAAATCGCCGGTCTTAATAAATGTGCCCCTATGTTCACATCACGTGCATCTATGCCCCTTTTGATGCACCCAATAATCCTATTGGCCTTGGCAGCAGCTGCCTGACACTGGTTTCTACAGTCTAGTTTGCTGTTCACTAAAATTCCTAGGTCCTTTTCCAGTGTGTTACCCAGTGTTTTACCATTTAGTATGTACGGGTGACTTGCATTATTCCTTCCCATGTGCATAACCATACATTTGTCAGTCTTAAATCTCATCTGCTTAAGCCTCTAATCTATCCAGATCGCTCTGTAGTAGTATACTGTCCTCTTCCGTGTTAATTATTTTGCACAGTTTAGTGTCATCTGCAAAAATTGATATTTTACTGTGCAAGCCTTCTACAAGATCATTAATAAATATATTGAAGAGAATAGGGCACAGTACTGACCGCTGAGGTACCCCACTAGTGACAGTGACCCAATCTGAGTATGTACCGTTAATAACCACCCTCTGTTTTCTATCACTGAGCCAGTTACTTACCCACTTACAGACGTTTTCTCCCAGTCCGAGCATTCTCTTTTTATATACTAACCTTTTATGTGGCACAGTATCAAATGCTTTGGAGAAGTCCAGATACACGACATCCATTGATTCACCACTGTCAAGTCTAGAACTTACCTCCTCATAGAAACTGATTAAATTAGTTTGACATGACCGATCCCTCATGAAGCCATGCTGATATGGCGTTATTTGCTTATTTTCATTGAGATACTCCAGGATAGCATCTCTGAGAAAACCTTCAAACTGTTTACCGACGACAGATGTTAGACTTAGTTTCCAGGCTCAGTTTTTGTCCCCTTTTTGAATATTGGCACCACATTTGCTAAGGGTCAATCCTGTGGAACAGATCCTGTTATTACAAAAACTATGGCTTGCTCAAAAACTGATACAAAACCACCAAAAGAAAAAAAATGCAATGAATGGACACCAAAACTAAATGATCTGGGATGATAAAAACCTCTGCTGCATGCAAACAGCAGCCCTTTTAGTCTTCAGATTAATAATGATAAGATTGTAATCATTGTCACGGAGGAGAGGATCGCTGATGGCTGCACGTAGAGAATCAGTGTAGACTTATTCACATCTGAAGGCTGAATTGCAGCATGTAACCCCGGCCTAATGAATTCCAAGCTGAAAAAAGAAGATGCTGATACAAAAGGCATAAAAATGCTGCTTGTTTATTTTCATATTATATATATTCCCTTATGTAAATGATTCCAAACTGTTGATAGTTTTCCAGCGAAATCAGGCCCATGATGACGTGTTGTCTTCAGCAGGGCTTCTCAAACTTTTTCTACTGGGGCATCACCAGCCATATACTTACCAACATTTCAGTTGGTGAGTTCAGGACCTCTGCCCTAAACCACGCTGAACCGCCCATTTATGTGTGAGGGTTATGTAAGCCTTGCCTATTTTCTGCCTGGGACAACCAATATTTGCAGGGACAGGCTCTGAAAATTAGGACAGTCCCTGCAAATTTGAGAGTGTTGGCAACTATGCAGCCAGAAGGCTCTTGGTTTGGCTAATATCCTTAGTCATATTGCAAGGCCTGTTAAAAGGTTGGACATTAACTATAGGCTAGCTCCATCCACTAGGTGGCACTAGATAGACAGCTTGATTTTCCTTGGAAGTGAGCTAATCTGGATATCCTTTTTCCCATGGAGCACTGAGTTCTGGATGTCTCCACAAGGGAAAACAGAGCCCTACAATAAAGACATCTCACTGAGCTAACCCAGCATCATGCTCTGTATTAACAGTAGGCAAGGACCATAAAACAGATGTCTACAGATGGGTTCCTTTTGGAGAGGGCTCTAGTAATACCTGTTGGGTTGGACATTGACCATTGGGTAGCTTTACTAGGTGGCGCTGCCTTCTTGCAGAAGAACTGCACTGGCAGACCATGGTATGCATAGGCCTCATCAGCGAAGGTCAAAGTTATATTTCAATTGTCTCCAGAATGTTAACATTTCAATAAAGGGAGTCAGTTATATTGATAAAAAAGAGATTATTGTCCTAGAAGAAAGAACGGTGTAGTTTATCACCATTTCTGTGAAAACTGTCTCTCCAGCTGCACTTCACCGACAGGTAGCGGACCTCAGGGTAGGGTGACTTTATGCATGTCAATTCTTAAAAGCAGAATAACAGAATAAAGTGGTCTTAAAAGGCAGAAAATGCTCAAAACCCCATATGATGTTGAGCAAATCCTGCACATGTGATCCGTTGCTAACAGCAATCCCCAGCAAAAATGCATACAATGAAGGATGCCAGCAGCGGACCACATGTACCACAAAGACATCCTACACAGGATAGCCAAATGTGTGGATGTGATTGGCTATATAAAACAGAGATTTACAAAAAATGGTGCACTACAATGGTAAATGCAATTGACAATATATGGCGAAACCCTCACACTGATATTAAAATAAGACTTTCGCCAATATATTCTTATATCAAAAACATTCCGGAGCCTGCGCACCTCACATCTCAAAGTGGCACAGGACCTAACGCTAACTTACCTGTGCCGTATAGGCAATTACAGGGGCCGTATGGGCATTTACAGGGGCATAAGGTCCGACACACAGCGAACAACTCCCAGTTACCTCCAGCATGAAATCACACATACAATGGGAGGAGGCCGCACCTGAATGTTACCCATAGATCAAAATCAAGGCACATTCAAACCTGGAGTTGCCACACCTTCTTACGATGTAGGGGAGGTGTGTGTGCGCCCAACAGGCCCCTTACTCCCTGTAATAGACTTTGAGTTCCATTGGATGTGTAGGTGGCAGTCTGTGCAAATGTCAGAGAGGAGGTCACTGGTTCCCTACCTTGCAAAGCCTTTTGGGATAGAGGGTTAGTGGCCTTCTGCTTGTTATGAAGAGGGCTTGTAATTCTTTTTTAACTTTTATCAACCACTTTAAAATAAACAAATATTAGATTTGTGGGGGTCTAACACCCAGCACCCCCACTGGTCAGCTGTTTCAGGCAGAGACAGTGCAGTAAACTATACAGTGTATAGAGCTGGAAGCAGAAGGCGCCATACCCTGTGCAGTGGCTGTGTCATGGTACTGCAGCTCAGCTTCCATTCAAGTGAACGTTTGCTGAGCTGCAGTACTCTGGCACTAGAAACGACATCGTTTACAGAGCCTTCTTCTTCTACCCCATACACTGTATAGTTCCCAGTGCCTTGGCTGCCTATAAAAGATGATCAGTGCCCGGTATCAGAACCCCACTGATCTGATATTGATGACCTATCCTGAAGGTAGCTCACCAATATCTGTAGCCTGGACAACCTTTTAAATGTCCACCCCTCCATTTGTTGGTTCAGCATTCTGTGCTGATTAATTTCATGATATATTTGTTGGACATTTTATAAATGAAATAATTTTTGTTGAGTGCAGTCACCACTAGGGGGAGCTCACTGCACTTGGATTCTTTTTTTTCTGCAGTTAGCTCCAACCAGTGGCACCTGCAAGTAGCTGCTTTGTCAGTATCACAACAAGTGCCTGGCCCTTTGATAACACTTCCCCTATAGCAGTCTGCTGTCCCGGCTCTACTATGGGTATGCTACTGCTACATAGCAAAGCAGCTAGCATACAGAACTGTAGTATTGCAAACAGAGTCAAAGGAATGGTTAGCAGAGTTGCATAAAGTGAGCCTCCTAGTAGTAGCAGACAGCAGAAAGTTCCCAACATATCTTTTTCTCACTTGCTGCAATTGCTATGTCTGTAGTTTCAACCATGCAAAAATGAAAGAGGCACCTGTACATATGAATCCTGCTGTGTTAACATTCATTCTGGATTGCTTTACTATAAAGCACTATTTTGTTTCTTGGCTCATAAAACGCTTTGTCAGACGTCACTTCATTTCGAATACATGGCAGGTGTCAGCATACCCACTCGTGACCTTTTATCTCAGGAACTTGCTAGCGTCACATTGCACGCTGTATTTCATTATGTTGGTACAGCGCCACCTGCTGGGACATATGAAGCTGACAGTTCATATTTTCTGGCTCTCCACATGACTTGGCATTGACACTTCTCAGATAACAAGATGAGCAAAAATTACAGTTGTCAGCAGTATACAAACACTAGAGGTTCATATATACTTCATGTGGGAGGTAACCAGAGAAAGCCCAGGCAATCCAAAGGGGAATATACAGATGTTACACACGGATTTGAACCAAGGACTTCAAAGCAGCAGCACTTACCACTGAACCACCATGCTGCCCAAGTGAATGTATACTTATCTCATGTTGCTCTGGCATAGTCCCTGGTTTAAAGGCTATGGACATCTTTCAGCATTTTTTTTATGGATGCATTTTCCTTGTTTTGGGCTAAAAATAATATTTTTATTTGGTCTTTATTAAAACTTTTCAGCAGTTTTTGAGAAACAGGGGTCAAAATCAGTCTGTTTGCAGAGTATCTGAGTTCTGTAAGCTGCTGGTTCATGTGAAGCCTTATCTCTGATCTCCTGACCTCATAAACACTCATTATAGCTAATCTTTTCTCAAACGGATAAGATGGCTTAAATGAGTGTTTATGACAGGCATGGCCAGCCATCAGCTGACAGCACTCAGAAGTGATACTCTACAGACAGACTCATTTTTAACCCGTTCCTCAAAAACTGTTGGGGTCATTTATCAAACTGGTGTAAAGTAAAACTGGCTTAGTTGCCCATAGCAACCAATCAGATTCCACCTTTCATTTTTGACAGCTCCTTTGGAAAATTAAAGGTGGAATAAGGTTTCTGTGGGCAACAAAGCCAGTTCTACTTTACACCAGTTTGATAAATGACCCCATGTGTGTGTAAAATGCAATCATAAAAAAAATTGCACCAAAGCTGTCCATAGCCTTTGAAGGTGTTTTCCGAAATTTTGATACCGATGACCTGTCCTGTGGATAGTATCTGATCGGTGGGGGTCCGACACCCAGGACCCCCGCCGATCAGCTGTTTGAGAAGGCAGCGGCGCTCCTGTGAACGTTGCGGCCTTCTCCAGCTTTTTCTAGGCCGACACGTTCTTCGGTCACGTGGCCTAGGAGCAGCTCAGGCCCATAGAAGTAAATTAGGCTGATACAAGGAAAAGAGTATCTGTGGATCACTCCAGCTAGACAATGTGGAACAGGTGCTCTTGGTCTGAGTGGCCCACCCAGCCACTGAAGGCAATGGAAAAATATGTAAAGATAGACCAGGCACTCTATATATGTGACCAACAGACGAGATATTTATTAAAATCAGTTATCTAAAATCATATACAATAACAGCATACAGTATCAGCATAAAAATGTATCACTAAAATATCAATAGTAGCAATCAAACATAAATATCATATATAGTATCAAAATAGCAGCAACAAGTAGCAAATAGCAGCAAATTGTAAATTGGGCTGAGCTGCAATACCGAGCACAGCCACTATACAATGTACGGCGCTGTGCTTGGTGAGCTGATAGAAGGCAGCAGCGCTCACAGGAGCACCACTGCCTTCTCAAAACAGCTGATCGCGGGGGTCCTGGGTGTCGGACCTCCACCGATCAGATAAAGATGACCTATCCAGAGGATAGGTCATTAGTATTAAAATGTCGAAAACCCCTTTTAAGCTCTTGGGGACTGGGTCAAAAGCTACACCCAAAGGTGTTAACTTCAGAGGATTACTTTTAAGGATTAACATTGCTAGAATACTCCCTAACAGTACTAACAGTACTATAGGGCAGAACTTCTGAGAGGTGGGACTGGTGGGCAATTTGCCCCAGGTTATGTGTGCTCGAGGAGCACTAACAAGCCACAATACTTTAACCCCTTCAGGACCTTGCAATTTTAAATTTTAGCGCTTTTGTTTTTTTACTTTTACTCTCCCGAAGCCAAAGGTTTTTTTATTTTTCCATTCACATAGACATATGAGGGCTTGTTTTTTTTTAATATTGCGTAAAATGTAAAGAGAAGCTGGAAAGAAATTCTAAGTAGGTTGGAATGGGAAGAACAAACAAATACACGACAGTTTTGTGGGTTTCGTTCCCTTTGTGGTAAAACTAACCTGTTACCTTCCTTCTCCGGGTCAGTACGATTAAAGCGACACCACATTTTTATCGTTTTTCTCCATAAAAAAAATTAAAACATGGAAAAAAAAACAAGGATTTTTTTCCTTTGTATCTCCATATTCTGACTCCCATAACCATTTTTATAGTTATGTCTACAGAGCAGAGTCTTGGATCTGTAGCTTTTGTTGATACCTATTTGGAGTGTGTATGACATCTTGATCAGTTTTTATTCAATTTCTTGGGGGGAGATGAGGCGAGGAAAAAAATTGCTAATTGGCCATTTTGATTTTTTCCCCTTTACGAAGTTCACGCTATGGAATAAATACTTGAACATGCGACTCTCTGATCGCTCTTTCCATAGACCGCAGTGAGTTACCATTGCAGCCTGTGGGAGTTTCATTATGTTCCTATGGAGCCAGGGCTCCATAGGAACTATTGCTGTGGTAGCCTCAGATCTCGGCGCGGGGAAGCCGTTCAGCCCCAGGAGTGCAGTGCTCACAATGAAAAAGCCTCTCAGGTACCATTTAAAACAGCAGTAAGGCTGAGTTCACACCACCATTTAGCTTTCCGTTCTTCTGATCCGCCAGAAGAAGAGAGAGGGAAAAGAAAACTGGATCCTGTAAAAAAACAAAACGATCCTGTTGCATCAGTTGTCATCCGTTTGAGCCATTTCCATCTGAGATCCGTTTTTTTTTTTATACGGGGGAAAAAACAGTCCTGCATGCAGTAGTTTTTTTTTGTTTAGAAAAACGTATTTAAGATTAAAATGGCTCAAACAGATGACAACTGATGCAACAGGATCCGTTTTTTTTTTATCCAGTTTTTTTTTCTCTCTTCTGACGAATCAGAAGAACGAAAAACCATACGGTCACATGAACTTCCGAGCAGGCGTCATGTTTAAATGCCGGTCATCTCCTGTATGTGTACGGTGGATGCCCAAAAGGGTTTAAATACAGGGCTAAGACACTGGACAAATATTTTCCAGGGTTAATAAAAAATTAGCTAAAAGAGGTTGCCCCTAATTAGAAAAAATGTGTCTGCTTATTCTTATACAGCAAGACAATCCATGGAATACACTTTTTAAGGGCACGGATAGTAAATATTTAAAGGGTTTGTCCAGAATTAGAAAAACATGCCTGATCTTTTCCAGAAACAGCACCACTTCTGTCCATAGGTTGTGTCTGGTATTGCAGCTCAGCTCTACTGAATTTGTGTATTCCATGGATTGTCTTGCTGTATAAACCATCAGCAGCTGGTGCTCTTTGCATTGTAAGGTGTATAGCACATGAACATACTGTATATACAGTGCTGCCCATAATTATTCATACCACTGGCAAATTTTGACTTAAAGTTACTTTTATTCAACCAGCAAGTAATTTTTTGACGGGAAATGACATAGGTGTCTCCCAAAAGATAATAAGACGATGTACAAGAGGCATTATTGTGGAAAAAATAAAACATTTCTCAGCTTTTATTTACATTTGAGCAAAAAGTGTCCAGTCCAAAATTATTCATACCCTTCTCAATAATCAATAGAAAAGCCTTTATTGGCTATTACAGCAATCAAACGCTTCCTATAATTGCAGACCAGCTTTTTGCATGTCTCCACAGGTATTTTTGCCCATTCATCTTTAGCAATGAGCTCCAAATCTTTCAGGTTGGAGGGTCTTCTTGCCATCACCCTGATCTTTAGCTTCCTCCACAGATTCTCAATTGGATTCAAGTCTGGACTCTTGCTGGACCACTCCAAAACGTTAATGTTGTTGTCTGCTTACCATTTCTTCAGCACTTTTGCTGTGTGTTTTGGGTCATTGTCATGCTGAAATGTCCACTGGTGCCCAAGGCCAAGTTTCTCTGGAGACTGCCTGATGTTGTCGTTGAGAATCCTCATGTATTGCTCTTTTTTCATGGTGCTGTTTACTGTGATTAGGTTCCCTGGTCCATTGGCTGAAAAACACCCCCAAAGCATTAGGTTCCCACCACCATGTTTGACAGTGGGGATGGTGTTCTTTGGGTTGAAGGTTTCTACTTTTTTACGCCAAATGAAGGAAACATCATTGTGACCAAACAATTAAATTTTTGTTTCATCTGACCATAACACAGAAGACCAGAAGTCTTCTTCTTTGTCCAGATGAGCTTTTGCAAAGACCAAGTGAGCTTTTGTGTGCCTTATATGGAGAAGTGGCGTCCTCCTTGATCTGCATTGTGCAGTGTCCGTTGGATTGTCTGCCTTGAGACATTGCCACCAGCAGAGCCCAGATTCACCAGGATGGCCTTGGTGGTGATCCTTGGATTCTTTTTCAGCTCTCTATCTATCCTCCTGGCCAGCACAGGTGTCACTTGGCTTCGGACCACGTCCTCTGAGATTTTCCACAGTGCGGAACATTTTGTATTTTTGCTCAAATGTAAAAAAAAGCTGAGACATGTTTTTTTTCCACAATAATGCCTCTTGTACATCGTCTTATTATATTTTGGGAGACACCTATGTCATTTCCCGTCAAAAAATTTGCCAGGGGTATGAATAATTATGGGCAGTACTGTATATATATATATATATATATATATATATATATATATATATATAGGAACATTTCTCTGTATACAGAATGTTTCTTGTGAAAGGGATTTCAGAACAGTGATTGGAAAATAACAGTCTGTGTTCTTTAGCAGGTCAGCTGGTGTCTCCGCAGTCTGCTCCTTCCTGCATCGAACCTAAGACTGACGTCAGCAGGGAAAACAGCACTTTAGATGTTACCAAGGTGAGTGATGCTGAGGAAATCATTGAACGTTTCCAAGAGTAAAACTTAGTAATGCTAATCAAGAGTTACGTATGAAGTGACATACTTAAAAGGGTTTTCTGCGATATTTTTATTGAGGACCTATCATCAATATCTGATCAGTGGGGGCCCTACACCTGGGACCCCTGCTGATCAGCTATTTGAGAAGGTACCGGCGATCACAGTAGTGCCGCGGCCTTCTAGCAGTTTTTTTCTAGGCTATGTGACGTCATGTTCATTGGTCACATGGCCTAGGTGCAGCTCAGCTCCCTTGAAGTGAGGAAGAAGGCCGCCGCGCTACTGTGAGTATTGGTGCCTTCTCATATAGCTGATCAGCTGGGGTCCCGGGTGTCGGACCCCCACCGATCAGATTCTGATGACCTGTCCAGAGGATAGGTCATCAGTAAAAATATTTAGGAAAATCCCTTTAAGGTGGTTATCCTATGATTGATGTAAAAAAAGGAAAATCAGGAATCATATGGTACATAGCTATTCCCTTACGTCCTAACCAGCAGCACAAGTGGGGAGTTATCCCCTGTGAAACTGGTAGGACAGGTGGAATTTTTATTGATTAAAATTGCTACCAAGACAATTAAACAATTAACCCACCCCCTATAAAGGGACTCCCGCCCTTAAACCAGTGCTTTTTTATTTGTCCTGTGGACTGAGGACAGGTTCAGGCGCTGCCTGTTACCTTTTTGATTCATTTGCTGCCAAGTTCTTGGTCCTTGTGGCCGTTTTTTTCCTAGGTTTTGCTGGGTTGCGGCCTCTGCCGCAGTTAGATGATAGGGGTCTGTTTGCACCTCTATATCCCGGCGATATCCCCCTGCAGGAGCCCTCTCCGCCCTCACATGGTGTCACCTGAGATCAGGTGAGTGAGCCCCCAGCAACCCACGTTGGAGTGGAGGCTCGGCCTATATTCGGCCGCGGTCCCGGCTGGCGCGCTCGGCGCTATGCGCGCCATACCCGGAAGTGTGTCAGATGACGACTTCCGGGTCAGCGGCGCACGTATATTCGGCGCCTATTGTAGCTGCACTTCGGCCCCAGGTGTGCCTAATTTGTATTTGGGGGGGGGGGGGGGCTACGCTAGGGGGAGGGTCTGTTAGCTATAAAAGCTCAGCAGACACCAGACTCTCCCTCTCTGCCCCTGCAGTTAGTCTATTCTAAACTACTTTCCAAGTTGTTTTTTCAGATGGCGTCTCCCAATGGTGACCAGCATGGGAAATCCTCCCATAAACAGAAGCACCCATGTCCACTTCAGGAAGAAGTGTTAGCAGTCTGGAATCGCAACCCCAAGAGTTGGACAAGACGCACTCCCTGTCTACCGAGGTCCGTTCCTCCCTCAGGTGGTGGAGGAACCTATCAGATGGGAGGTCCTTGATTCAACCTCGTTGGATCACGTTGACCACAGACGCCTCCCTTCTAGGTTGGGGAGCCCATCTGGAGGACAATCCAGTACAAGGTACCTGGAGTCCGCAGGAGAGGCTTCTCTCATCGAATCTGAGAGAATTGAGAGCAGTTCGTCTCGCTCTCTACCACTTTGCTCCTCTCATCCGCGGGAAGGCAGTAAGAGTCCGCTCGGACAATACGACGGTAGTCGCTTAAATCAATAGACAGGGAGGCACAAGATCTCAACCTCTCCTCCAGGAAGTTAGTTTAATTCTTGCTTGGGCAGAAACCAGTCTATCCCACCTTTCGGCTGTTCACATCAGAGGGAATCTCAACGTGGTTGCAGATCGGCTAAGTCGGGGTCTGCCAGTTCCAGGCGAATGGTCATTGAACAGAGACGTTTTCAACCAGATCACAATCCGGTGGGGTGTTCCAGAGATGGCGACCCGTTTAAACGCCACGGTGGACAGATTCTGCTCCCTCTACAAGGAGGACAATCCTCTGGCGATAGACGCTCTGTCCGTAACATGGAGGTTCAGGCTGGCTTACATATTCCCTCCAATTTCCATGATACCAAGGGTATTGACGAAAATCAAGCAAGACCAGACCCCGGTCATTGCGATAATACCATTCTGGCCGAAGCGGTCTTGGTTCACCCAGCTCATAAAGATTAGTCAGGGCACATATTGGAGACTTCCCCTAACGCAGGACCTTGTGTATCAGGACACAGGCCCCTGCCTAGATCTGAGGAAACTCAATCTGACAGCCTGGAGATTGACAGGTCCCTACTAGAAGCTAGAGGGCTTTCTGCGGAGGTCTTGAGAACAATTTTTACACTCCAGGGCGGAGTCTACAAACAAAGCTTACTCAAGGATATACAAGATCTTACTTCAGTGGTGTGCTGATAAAGAGGTTGTACCCTCAGATCCTCCTCTTTCAGCGATTCTACAGTTTCTGCAGGACGGCCTGGACAAAGGTCTAAGCCCGTCAATGCTCAAAGTTCATACCAGTGCGCTTTCTACCTGTTTAGGTAGACCTTTAGCTCAAGACCCCCTACTCAGGAGGTTCCTCAAAGGAGCCGAAAGACTAAAACCTAGAATCCTGAGACCTATCCCTGAATGGGATTTATCTGTGGTTCTGAAGGGGCTATCCTCTCTCCCCTTTGAACCCTTGGAAAATGTGGACCTTAGATTTTTATCTTTGAAGGTCACATTTCTACTGCCCATAACTTCGGCCAAGAGGATTGGAGGACTGCAGGCCTTAGCGGCCGCTGAGCCTTATACCCTCTTCCTCCAGGACAGAGTTCTGTTGAGGTTCCTACCGACCTTTGTCCCCAAGGTACCATCATTTATAAATACTAATCAGACCATCACCTTACCGTTTTTTTGTCCCTCTCCCTCATCTCCAGAGGAAAAAGCCCTCCATTCCTTGGACATTTCAAGAAATCTCAGAATTTATCTGAACAGAACTGAGGACTTCAGAAGATCCGAACACCTCCTGCTGTCCTTGTCGGGACAAAACAAAGGTCTAAAGGCCTCTAAACCCTCTTTGAGTAGATGGGTAAAAGAGGCAATCCATTAAGCTTTTCTAGCCCAGGGGCTATGCTTTGTCACTGCCCACTCTACAAGGGCAGTATCTACTTCGTACGCAAAGAAAAGTTTGGTCCCGCTAGAACAAATCTGTGCTGCAGCCTCTTGGAGCTCCCACGCACCTTTATGAAGCATTACCGCCTAGATTCTAGGCGCTCTGAGGGAGTGGCATTTGGACGTACCATTCTCAGTGCCGCCCTCTCATAAAAATAAAAAAAAGGGGAACCCTCCCAATTTGTCAGTCGCTCCTTGCTAGGTCCCCACTTGTGCTGCTGGTTAGGACGTAAGGGAAGCGTTAATTTTAACGTAAATTTGTTTTCCCTTAGTCCTAACAGTAGCACACAAATTTCCCACCCTATTTTTGTTTGTGTACTTGCTAATAAAGCACTGGTTTAAGGGCGGGCGTCCCTTTATAGGGGGTGGGTTAATTGTTTAATTGTCTTGGTAGCAATTTTAATCAATAAAAATTTCACCTGTCCTACCAGTTTCACAGGGGATAACTCCCCACTTGTGCTGCTGTTAGGACTAAGGGAAAACAAATTTACGTTAAAATTAACGCTTCCTTTCTTACGTCGCTAGAACCAGTCCTGTACCCAGGGGCGGACTGGGAACTTAAAGTCGCCCTGGAAAAAACACTAAAAGTGGCCCTGTTCTGTACTCAGGTCCAAATTAATGGACAGCAGGGCAACACAAGTAGGCGGGGTCAGCAATATCATATTGCTGTACATAATACCACCCCAACAGAGCCAAATACCACTGTCCATCACAAAATACTGCCAGCAGTACAGAATACATCACCAAAAACTCCACTGGACGGCCGTGAGGAGGGCTCAGGCCGCCGCCTAGGCATCAGCCCACCAGGAGATTTCCCTGTGAGGTCTATGGCCAATCCGCCACTGCCTGTACCTCACATGGGTCCAGAGATCTTCCCATTCATTGCTGCAATTGCTCTGCTAGATTTATTTGAAGCAGGAAGTTCAGGGTGTGTGTCCTTTCTGCAGCAGCTCTCTTCCTATCACAGCTGAGTGGGGCATGTCCTTTCTGTCGCAACTCTCTCTCTTTGGCCTCATGCATACGGCCATTCTGTGCAGTTCCCAATGTATGGGTACCATCTGTGTGGCTGCCGCAGACGGATCCAGAGCCATTCAACTTGAATGGGTCTGTGATCTGTCTGCACTGCAAAAAAATAGAACATGTTCTATTTTTTTTTTGCGGTGTGGAGGCACAGAGAGAAACCCCACGGACGCACCTTCCGGATTGCGGATCTATTCAAGTGAATGGGTCCACATCCGTGATGCAGTGCACAAACAGCCTGGGTCCGTATATTGCAGACCCCCTGCATGTGGGCCGCATTACGGGAATAGCCGGGCAACAGCCGTGTGCATGAGGTCTTTAACTGTCACAGCTTGTAACAGAGGATACTGTTGGTGGCAGTTGGAGGATGGAAGTGAGCATGTGCGACCATGGTCTGGTGGCGAGGGTTAACAGGCAAGATACGCTTGATAAAAGAACTAAAGACACTAGAGCCTGGTCTTGCCTGTCAACATCAAAGTTGGTGACAGGCCGGGGTCGTTCCACTAGAGCCCAACTACGCCCAACTTGCCCAAAAAACTGATCTACCACCCCTTAATCAGGTGATTGAGCCGGCCCTGGTCTTCCCACAATAACATTTAAGTACTTACATTCTTAGTCATGATAAGAACAGAAAAAACTCAGAAAATTTCCCCTGAGATGGGTATTAACTTTAAACCTATTCGCGGTCAAATAAATCAGGTGAAATCCTCTTCCATCCTTCTGGAGGCTTGCTTCCCTTGACGCCTGCGTATCTTGTTTCTTTTTTCAGCGCCCACTGTTTCCCAGGGAGTGGGCGGAGGTATAGCAGGCATGATGCCCAGATCTTGTATAGGGGACCACTCTGGGATATCAAGGTCATTGATCTTCAGAAGTTGTAAAAGTTCTGGTAATTCCGAATGATCTCTCAGGGTGTATAGCTGAAAGGAAAGAGCCATCTATAGGCAATGTTCTTGTGGTGGAGTACTTCCGTCAAAGGTCTCAAGATGTTTCTTTTGGTAATCGTCTACAAATAACATCTCTGGGAGTTTCAGAGGGACCAGAGTTAGCCTTGGGAGATCTGTGTGCCCTTTCGATGTTGATTTCTAGTGGATAGGAGTCTCCAAGTATTGAAATGAAGATCTGTTTGACGGTATCTGGTAGAGCTTCTGTTTGGATAGATTCTGGAACCCCTTTTAAGCATAGGTTGTTTCGTCTCACTCTACTTTCTTGGTCTTCCATCCAGTTTACCATTTTGTTCATGTGTTTTTGGCAAGATGTGAGGGCTGTGGTTGCCGCTTCAGTGTAGGATATCAATTGGGATTGAGTAGATTCTAATTGTTCTACCCTGCCTCCAATACTCTTCATATCTTGTTTAATGTCTTGCAGTTTATTTACAACAGGTTCTAGGGCCTTTGTGAGTGCCTTGCTGAGGAAGGACCGTGATATAGGTAGGCCTCTATCCTTAGGAGTTTCCTCAGTGTCGCTCTCCGTTTCTTGTACGTTCAATGAGAGCTCTCCTTCTGTGTTTCTACTTGGAGAGTTGTTATGAGGACGAGTAGGCTTGATTGTGCTTTGTGGTTTGCTCTTCTTAATAAAGGAGTCTAGGGATCCTGTTTGGCGCTGAGGAACGATACTACAGGATTTTTGTGAGCTGATTTTCACCATAACTTTCAAGGATAGTGCTGTTTCCCTGGTATGAGTATTTGAATGTAATTTTCTGGGCCTCTCCACTTGCTAGCCCCTTCTGTGCTAGACTAAGGAGGTCTAGTATAGCATGTTGGAGGTCTTATCTAAGGCTGGGATTGTGGGTAGCTCAGTGTACAAACTGATGAAAAAAAATGGGTCGCTGGCCCTTTAAATATCTAAGTTGATGAGCATAACTCTGAATATTATTTATAGAGCTCCTTAGGAAACATTAAGGCTGTTACTTCATATACAACTGCCCTGAGGTGTCTGGGAGTATAGTGGGGTGCCACCAACGATGAAGGTAGTGTGCCTGCGGGGAGGCGTTGACAAGCCTTTGCAGAACTAGGTGTGCTGCCCCAGATGGCGCCTTTTAGATATGTTGAAACTCTGCGCAGGGGGACTCTGACCTGCGGGCTCGTATGGTCTCTCCTTGTTACTGATTTTTAGGTGAGTCCCTCTATGTCCCTCTTGTTGTCTGGGACCTAGTAGGTAGTGCACCTGAAGAGCACCTCGCAGCGAAGGCTGAGGGCAGGGGCAGTTAAAATGGCCGACTTCTTCTCAGGGGCCAAGTCGGCAAGGGCACAATATCTCTGGCAGTGCCAGTCGCTGCACGCCGGACAGGTGACTCTGCAAGGGTGAGGGGTTGTTTGACTCACCGGGATCCGACTTCTGTGTGAGCCACTTGTCCTCCACCTGTGCCGGCGTTCAGGTAATACACGCAGATCGGGTTTGATGGAAGGGGAACTCGCAAGTCGATCATCCGCTCCTCTCTGCTGTAGGCCAGCTGCAAACGTTTCTCTGCCTCAGGAGTGTCAGAATCCTGTGAGTAGAGTGTCGGAAGGAGGCAGCCGAGGTATGCTGGTTGTTAGGGTCAGTGAGGTGAATTTGGCTAATTCAGCTCAATTGGCTGTAGGCTCCGCCTCCCTTCCGCATGTGCCGCTACCTGAGCTAATTGAGGCCGGGGATTCACAGGCCCGATTAGGCCGTGTCTGTATCTCCCGTTCTGATGGACCGGGGAGCTTCGGACAAAGCTCTGCCTGCAGATTGTGAAGTGATGTGACCAGACAGCAGAATGTAGTTTCTTCTAGATGCTTTTGGTGGGTTAGATGGAGTAGGATATCGTGGGAGCTACTGGAAAACACGTCTTCTCCTCTTTGCTGCTGGCCACACCCCCACCACAACCCCTTTTAACAGCTAATCAGTGAGAGTTCCAAGAGTCTGACCCCCAATGACTGGCTGCAATGACGACGTGTCCCAAAGCTTCACATGAACCAGCAGTGATCTACCATTTGAGGACATGTCATCCCTGGCGTCAGTCATTGGCTGCAGTGGTGGACATGACCCCGTCTATGGTGGTAGTTTACATGCAGGAACTAGCATAGAGCTGGAACTAAGCATTGGGGAGCGGGTACAGCTACATTTTTCAACCATGTGTGCATCCATTTTCTGTCAGTTTTTGCATCCGTTTTTCATGGCCGTTAGCGTTCCCGCTAGTGGCCCTCAATATCCAACATAGTGGTCCTCAGCTGTCATGTTTCTTTTAAAAAAATAAATAAAAATCACCTTATCCACTTGCACACGTAGAGGCAGTTGCTCCTTATTTGATTGTGAAGGACTTACGCTAAGCGTGATGACGTCACTGCGCAAACCCAGCATGATTGCGTAGTGACATCGTCACGCTGAGGGCAGGTCCTTCACAATCAGAGAGGAGCAACTGCCTTGATGCGTTCAAGTGGATGAGGTGAGTGTTTTTTCCTAACCACTAAAAGGCCATAGCGTACTAGTGTACCCGTTTTTTAACGGCTGTTAGATATGTGCATTCCTAAGCGCCTGTTAAAAATGGTCCCATTGATTTCAATGTGTTCCGTTAGGCCATGAAAACATCCAAAAATAGGACATGTCCTGGTTTTTGATGGCTGCTATTCAATGACCTTTTTTCACTGTCATGTGCATGTAGCCCAAGTATGATTCCCTCAAAGGTCCCACTTGGTTGGGGGGTGGAGTATTTAAAAAAAAAAAAAACTCAATTTGTCACCAGGTTTTACCCCATTAACCATTTCTACCACGATGTGGATAGGGGATATCACAGACCGGTGTAAATCTCCTCCATAGTACATATATATCAGATTCTCTTCTTCTACATAATGCAGTGCAATGGACTGTGGATGACAGTTGAAGCAATTAACAGACTAGGGGCTGGTTTACAAGGACATTTAATTGGTCTTGTAACGCCCACAGGGCACTGGCCTGTTTTTTTTCCCCTCCACTCTTATTGATGGGCTGAAATCACAGCTCAGCTCCACTCACTAGATATAGAAGGAGCGGCAATATCCGAACTAACCCATGCACAAGAGCAGGTTGCACACACTGAAAGTTCTAAAAATCTCAAGTAAAGATGAGCAAACTTGGTAAGAATTAGTTAGTTTCAAGTTCGAAAAGTTCAGTTGCAAACCAGTTTGTACAGAGAGAGAAAGACGGAGTCTAGTATACAAATGTGTGTCTCTCAACAATATGGGGTACTCTTTCTCATTATGGAGAGCCCTTAGTATGACGAGTACTTGTGCGCAGTATTGTAGGCCAGGCGATGGCCCCTTGGGTTTTGGGGAAAGATACTCAAATTAGCTTTCCTGAACCTATCTGATACCAGCAGATGTTAGACATGATAATTTGCATATATTCCCCCCAGAAATCAAGAGGAGCATTGTCTAGCCTACAATAGTCATCATGTATAGCAACTAGTCTCTATAATACAAATAGTACCCACCCAGAGGTTCCCCCTAAGGCCTTGCAACTAGAAAAGCTGTTCTTATCTGCTTTAGGCCTCATGCACATGACCGTTTTTCAGGTCCGCATCCGAGCCACAGTTTTTGTGGCTTGAGTGCGGACCCATTCACTTCAATGGGGCTGCAAAAGATGCGGACAGCACTCCGCGTGCTGTCCGCATCTGCTGCTCCGTTCCGAGGTCCCGCAAAAAAAATATAGCATGTCCTATTCTTGGCTGTTTTGCGGACAAGAATAGGCATGTCTACAATGGGCCGCCCGTTCCGTTCCGCAAATTGCGGAAGGCACACGGGCGGCTTCCGTTTTTTGCGGATCTGTGGTTTGCGGACCGCAAAAAACGGCACGGTCGTGTGCATGAGGCCTTACTGTGATAAAAGGCTTTTGTCCTGAGACAGCTAGTTGCAGATGTGAGGCTGGCTTAGCCTTAGCCAGCCAAATTAAAATATGCTCTCTCTCTTTCGAACCACAAAAAAATTGGTTAAGTCTGAATCCCAGCTTTTTGAGAAGTTTGGAATGAATCACGAACTTGTGGAACCAGTTTACTCATCCTTAATCCCAAGTTGTAATGCGGCTGCGGAGTTTTTGTTTGAATGCGTCTCACTATGTTATGTGTATATTGTTATATTTTTTTGGAACGCCAAATGTATAAATATTTGACAAAATCCAGAAATCTCTGGTGCCGTATTCAAAAACTCTGGAGAGATGCCAGCTAAATTTGCATAGATAATCTTGTAAATGCTAACACAGAACGTGTGCGGATATCGAAGTATAACAGATGGCTGACGGAACAATCTAAACATAACGGCCATTTTCATAGTGTATCTGGGAATCTGGTCAGTGCAGCGTCTGCTTCCATCCATCGCAGGACGCACTTTTTAACTTTTCTAATTATTTTTGGCTAGGATGACGTCACTGGCGCATCTTTACTGATGTCGGAGTATTATGTATCTCGCATCATTGATATTTTTAGTACTCAGAATATATTAAGGGATGAATCAGGCTTCAGTATAAAAAAAATTCGTACCACATGTAAGAATGTTGCTTTTTTGCATCAAAAAATTCTAGAAAAACATTCTTCACGTATCTGCACTAAAGGGGTTTTTAAAAAAGTATACCTAACAGTTTAATCCTCCGCAGCTTCCATCTCCATGTTACAGTCCTCTCTACCAGTCTTTGTTTAACTACGTGACCACTGCAGCTAATCAATGGCCTCTGCAGTCTTGTGCCTTATAGCGCTCAGACCAATGATTGGCTGCAGTTGTCATGTGGGATATACGGGCATTACACCACTGCCTGGGGAGGACCGGAGTATGGCACTAGATGTGGCGGGGGATTGAACATGTGCGTATACTTTTGTTTTATCACAATTTGTTGCCCTGGGAAATTTTTAAATAAGAAGATAAGAATCCCTTTTTAAGAAAACCGCACCTGATAAGGCAAAACATAGGCCCATAAGGGAAGTAATGGAGGCAGGGTATGGAAGTGACAGAGGACTGGGACTGGACTTCGATTTGGAACTACGTAATAATATCAGATAATCATTCCATCACTGGAGAAGATTATTTTCCTATATTGATACTTGGTCAAGCAGGTTCAGGTGTTGGGTCCTCTGGGAAGATGGGAGTGTTTTACTGCTTAGTTACTTGACCACTAAGTTCTTCTCTAGAACAAAGTAAGAAACATAAAGTAGTCATCTCCATAAAAAGTTGGGTAACTAGGTAAATACATTGCTTTACTTATCTTGTACGGCCTGTATTATAGTCAAAAGCTGCATTTCTGATGGTGGTCATATGAAGCAGTCGACAAGCTTGTCATCAGACACACTTCTAGCTGCTTAGCTGGCCTCTTATAAAGCAGTGGGACCGTTAAGCTGCACGTACACATTAGGCCGGTTAATTTTATCTGGAGCACTTTCAATTGTACCTCCATTTAGTAGACGTCCTGCATGTGTAGCGTATAACATGTTTATGCTGGCTATGCAGACTTAAATTACCGCTGCCCCTGTACCGTCTTCCTGCTCCTCCACCTCCCATTGTTCTCTTTCATCTCATCCTCCTTTGCCCTCTTCCTGGAATCACGTCAGTTGGAGGCCTTCTCCTTTTAGTTACCCAATGTGTTTTTGTCTTCCTAGATGTCTTGTACTAGAGCACCCAGTATACCAATGCTAGGGGGTGGCCATGAGCCCCTACAGAGGAGACAACAGAAACAGCCTGAAGGTCACACTTAGCCAGGGTAGCAGATCTTCAGGCTCAGCGCTGGCTGGTGTGAGATGACAAGAGCCAGGCAGTGCCAAGACCATGGAATGAACACCGTATATAGGTGGAACCAACCATGATCAATGATTTACAGTTACTGGTGTGGGGATCTAATTCATTAAGATATCTGGAGTCTGAATTAATGTTGGGTCTGATGGCTATATTAAAGGGGTATTCTTATCTCAGACATTTATGGCATATACACCTCGGTAACTCTCACCTATCTCTATAACTGCCCTCCCATCATACAAAAATACCCGAATTCGTTTTTTGGTATATTTCTTTTAATTTACTAGTTTATTAGAGTTAGGCATGTATACCTGAGTTTGACTGTCAATGATTGCCAAAGGATCTGTAATTACCTTATAATAGAAGCTTTCATTAATGTCCCCTGTCCCTTTCCACTGGTCCCTTAAAAGACCGTCGATATGGCTTGTCTGTCTCTGGCTAATTGTAAACAGAAGGCAGAGGGGCGGTCTTCCACACTGCATGGCTGCATTAGGCTTCAGAGTGCGGAGGCGTGTCTCTCAGTAATCCAATCTGGTTGGCTGGAAGGGAGCTGCTGGCTACAGCAAATGTGAGGAAAGGCAGTATTGGCCTCAGAGAACTGGCAGAGGAGCCATCTTGAGAAGATCCTCATATTGTAGGGTTCAAAACTGCGGTAACTAAGGGAAAAGCTCAAGGAAAACAGTGGTATGTGAAGAAACTAAAGATTGCTTTATGCATAATGCTGCAGCAGCAGTAACATATGCTAAAATAGATTTTTTTTATAAAAACATGAGTTACACTTTAATTTTGGGGTCTGATGGCTGTATTAAAGGGGTATTCTTATCTGAGACATTTATGGCATATTCACCTATCTCTATAATTGCCCTCCCATCATACGAAAATATCTGAATCCATTTTGTGTTGTGTATCACTAGTTTTAGTCTTTTTTTCTAAACAAAAAACAACAGCATTAGGTTGGGTTCAGACATTAGTAAGAGGGTTGAAAATGGAAGCACCCCCTCTTGCACAAAAATGCATCCTCTGACTGTTTTGCACTATTCCCATTCCATTGCTATGGGTTACTTTTGCATTTCAAATGGTGACATTTCCATCAAGGTTTGCAAGAAACCCCTCATGTAACAGCTCTCATTGTGGATACGCTGCAAATTCACAGGGAATTTTCCCCTGTGTCTGGACAGGGTTTTCCATCGCTAAAAAGGTTGTCAACCACTGATGGCCAAATGTACATATATATATATTGGGTGGGGTGGGGGTAGGAGGAATAGCTTGTTCAGTTATCTAAAATATTTGGCCATTTTTAGTTTTTAATATACGCTGTATGTAATATGCAGACATTGAGCCAGGAATGCTGGGAAATTTCAGCTCTGCAGCCTTCAGAACTGTGACTGCAGTTCTGTTCTATAATACAGATGCAATGTAATGGTGTATTTACAAAGTTAATTTTATATGTAACATGTAAAGCTCGGTCCAAGTGTAAAAAATTGCAATAAAGGAACAGGGAAAACTTGATCATTATGCAAATTGGTTTTTAGTTGTTACAGTAAAGGGACCCCGACCAAAGTGTTGGAGGAACTAACTAATATTTTGTGTAATTTGTCCTTTTTTTTTCCCCCAATGTAGTTTGACTTGCATTTCATGAAGAAGATCCCGGCTGGAGCCGAAGCATCAAACATCCTAGTCGGTGAGCTGGAATTCCTGGACCGCGCTGTAGTCGCTTTTGTTCGTCTTTCTCCTGCAGTCCTGCTTTCTGGCCTTACAGAAGTGCCCATTCCGTCCAGGTATTGAATGTAATATATAAGAATAACCTTCTTATAACGTTCTTAGTGTTCACAGTATATATCCCTCATTGAGTACTTTGGTTGGCAGGAGTATAATTTAGCATTTTGGTACCCCTTTATTGCTTTTTATGTTGTTTCCACTCATATTCTAATTTATTTTTACTTTATGTGATTGTACAGAAATATGTTAGTGCCTGGAAACCACCAACAAGCATGCAAAATGCTGATGGCTCTTATTATTTATATTTAATCTTATAACTTCCCATCTACTCATGGTTAGAGTTGAGTGAACCCTAACTGTAAAGTTCGGGTTCCTACCGAACTTTAGGGTTTTCAGCACCCGGACCCGAACCCGAACATTTACGTAAAAGTTTGGGTTCGGTGTTCGGCGATTTTTATGGCGCTTTTTGAAAGGCTGCAAAGCAGCCAATCAACAAGCGTCATACTACTTGCCCCAAAAGGCCATCACAGCCATGCCTACTATTATGCCAACTGCAGCATGTGACCCAGCCTCTATTTAAGCTAGAGTCACGTAGCGCCGCCCGTCACTCTACTCGGATTAGTGTAGGGAGAGGCTGCAGCTGCTGTGAGGGAGAGATCAGGGAGAAATCTTATCAAGAACTGGTTTATGTACTCAGCGATCTACAGAAAAAGTGTTTTGTGGGTGCAGTGCACAATTTTTTTAAGCCTGCCCTGAGCCAACTACTGCTGAAAACGAACTTTTTTTTCTTCAGTTAGTCAATATCAATACATGATCGGCAGCCATTTTATGCAACGATAGTGCACCAGCACAGGATATCTGCAAGTCCAGAAATACAGCTTTGGCATACTGGGGTGAAAAAAGCCTCTGATATACTGCACATCTGGGATTAGACAAGCATAAGTGACTGTCACATTTAGGACAGAAATACAGCTTTTTGGTTAGGGTGAAAAAACCTCTAATATACTGCACATCTGGGATTACACGTGCATAAGTCACTGTCACATTTAAGCCATAAATACGGCTTTGGCATACTGGGGTGAAAAAACCCTCTGATATACTACTGCACATCTGGCATTACACGTGCATAAGTGACTGTCACATTTAGGACAGAAATACAGCTTTTTGGTTAGGGTGAAAAAACCCTCTAATATACTGCACATCTGGAATTACACGTGCATAAGTGACTGTCACATTTAGGATAGAAATACAGCTTTTTGGTTAGAGTGAAAAAACCCTCTAATATACTGCACATCTGGGATTAGACAAGCATAAGTGACTGTCACATTTAGGCCATAAATACTACTTTGTGCTTACTGTGGTGAAAAAAGCCTCTAATATATTGCACATCTGGGATTAGACAAGTATAAGTGACTGTCACATTTAGGACAGAAATACAGCTTTTTGGTTAGGGTGAAAAAAGCCTCTAATATACTGCACACCTGGGATTAGACAAGCATAAGTGACTGTCACATTTAGGCCATAAATACGGCTTTGTGCTTACTGGGGTGAAAAAAGCCTCTAATATATTGCACATCTGGGATTACATGTGCATAAGTGACTGTCACATTTAGGCCATAAATACGGCTTTGGCATACTGGGGTGAAAAAACACTCTGATATACTGCACATCTGGGATAAGACGTGCATAAGTGAGTGTCACATTTAGGCCACAAATACGCTGTCATATAGAGTAAAAAAAAAAAATAGAGTGCAATACCCTACATCAGGGTTTATATTGGCGGTTAATTATTTTTAACATACTTAACCACTTTTTACTTTGCTTTGTGAACGCTAACTATGAGACAAACATCTAATAAGAGTCATGGTCGTGGTGGTGGTGTTGGTGGAGCCTCTGGTGCAGGGAGAGGACGTAGCCGTTCTGCCACAGCTACACGTCCTACTGAACCTACGACCTCAGGTCCCAGTAACCGCCAGAATCTACAGCGATATTTGGTCGGGCCTAATGCCGTTCTAAGGATGGTAAGGCCTGAGCAAGTACAGGCGCTAGTCAATTGGGTGGCTGACAGTGGATCCAGCACGTTCACATTATCTCCCACCCAGGCTTCTGCAGAAAGCGCACAGGTGGCGCCTGAAACCCATGCCCATCAGTCTGTCACATCACCCCCATGCATATCGGGGAACCTGTCTGAGCCTCAAGTCATGCAGCAGTCTCTTATGCTGTTTGAAGACTCTGCTGGCAGGGTTTCCCAAGGGCATCCACCTAGCCCTTCCCCAGGGGTGGAGGACATAGAATGCACTGACGCACAACCACTTATGTTTCCTGATGAGGACATGGGAATACCACCTCAGCACGTCTCTGATGATGACGAAACACAGGTGCCAACTGCTGCGTCTTTCTGCAGTGTGCAGACCGAAAAGGAGGTCAGGGAGGAAGACTGAGTGGAAGACGATACAGGGGATGATGAGGTCCTAGACCCCACATGTAATGAAGGTCGTGCCACTGACTTTCAGAGTTTGGAGGAAGAGGCAGTGGTGAGACTGATCCAACAGCGTACCAAAAGCGGGAACAGGGTGCAAAAGCAGAGCAGCCGTCGCCAAAACAGTTCGCCTGCTACTGGCCACCGTCAGCAGGGACCGAGCACACCAAAGGCAGCTTCAAGGAGTTCCCTGGCATGGCACTTCTTAACACAATGTGCTGACGACAAGACCCGAGTGGTTTGCACGCTGTGCCATCAGAGCCTGAAGTGAGGCATTAACGTTCTGAACCTTAGCACAACCTGCATGACCAGGCATCTACATGCGAGACACGGGCTGCAGTGGAGTAAGCACCTTCAAAACCAAGAAAGGGCTCAGGCCCCTCCTGCTCCCTCTTCTGCTGCTGCCTCGGCCTCTTCCTCCGCTTCTGGAGGAACGTTGGCACCTGCCGTCCAGCAAACAGAGGATGTGCCACCAACAACACCACCTCCGTCACCAAGCATCTCCACCATGTCACACGGAAGCATTCAGCTCTCCATCTCACAAACCTTTGAGAGAAAGCGTAAATTCCCACCTAGCCACCCTCGATCCCTGGCCCTGAATGCCAGCATTTCTAAACTACTGGCCTTTAAAATGCTGTCATTCAGGCTGGTGGAGGCGGACAGCTTCAAACAGCTCATGTCGCTTGCTGTCCCACAGTACGTCGTTCCCAGCCGCCACTACTTCTCCAGGAGTATCCGATAAAAGTGTGCACTGCGCAACGCCATCTGTGGCAAGGTCCACCTAACCACAGATACGTGGACCAGTAAGCACGGCCAGGGACGCTATATCTCCCTAACTGCACACTGGGTAAATGTAGTGGCGGCTGGGCCCCAGGCGGAGAGCTGTTTGGCGCACGTCCTTCCGCCGCCAAGGATCGCAGGGCATCATTCTTTGCCTCCTGTTGCCTCCTTTTCCTACTCGGCTTCCTCCTCCTCTTCTACCATCTCCTCATCCGGTCAGCGACAGACCTTCACCACCAACTTCAGCACAGCCAGGGGTAAACGTCAGCAGGCCGTTCTGAAACTGATGTGTTTGGGGGACAGGCCCCACACCATGCAGGAGTTGTGGCGGGGTATAGAACAACAGACCAACGAGTGGTTGCTGCCAATGAGCCTCAAGCCCGGTGTGGTGTGGTGTGCGATAATAAGGGGCGAAATCTCGTTGCAGCTCTGGGACTAGCCGGTTTGACGCACATCCCTTGCCTGGCGCACGTGCTGAATTTGGTGGTGCAGAAATTCATTCACAACTACCCCGACATGTCGTCTGTGCGCGCTTCCGGCGTTCTCATCCTGCCGCCGCTCGGCTGTCTGCTCTACAGCGTAACTTCGGCCTTCCTGCTCACCGCCTCATATGCGACGTGCCCACCAGGTGGAACTCCACCTTGCACATGCTGGAGAGACTGTGCGAGCAGCAGCAGGCCATAGTGGAGTTTCAGCTGCAGCACGCACGGATGAGTCGCACTGTGGAACAGCACCACTTCACCACCAATGACTGGGCATCCATGCGAGACCTGTGTGCCCTGTTGCGCTGTTTCGAGTCTCCTTGAGAAAACACTTAGGGCGATGATGGAAGAGGATGTGGCCCAGGATGAGGAGGAGGAAGAGGGGTCATCTCTAACACTTTCAGGCCAGTCTTTTAAAAGTGGCTCAGAAAGAGGATTTTTGCAACAGCAGAGGCCAGGTACAAATTTGGCCAGCCAGGGCCCACTACTGGAGGAGGAGGATGGGGATGAAGCATGTTCACAGCGGGCTGGCATCCAACGCAGCTCGAGCCCATCACTGGTGCGTGGTTGGGGGGATACGGAGGACGCAGACGATACGCCTCCCACAGAGGACAGCTTGTCCTTACCTCTGGGCAGCCTGGCACACATTATTTAAAAATAAAAGATAACACAAATCAGTGTTGGCTACCTATTCCTCCTTCACCGCCGCTTCCAGCTACACCGCCACGTCAACCTACACCGCCACATCCACCCATCCACCGCCTCCTCAACCTCCTACTCCTAGATCCAGATATTTTTTTCTTCTGTATTTTATGTTATTTTAAGTCATTTCCCTATCCACAGAACAGTTGCCATGCTCTTAAGCACATTTTGATGCCTTTTGCAGCCCTCTAGCCCTTTCCAGGACTATTTTAGAGCCATTTTAGTGCCCAAAGGTTTGGGTCCCCATTGACTTCAATGGGGTTCGGGTCAGGGTCAAGTTCGGGTCCCGAACCCGAACTTTTTTTTCAAGTTCGGCCGAACCTGCCGAACCCGAACATCCAGGTGTCCGCTCAACTCTACTCATTGTAGCTCATCTCATTAAAAGGGTTGTCTGACTTCAGCAAATGGCTTTTATCATGTAGAGAAAGTTAATACAAGGCACTTACTAATGTATTGTGATTGTCCATATTGCTTCCTTTGCTGGCTTGATTCATTTTTTTCATCACATTATACGCTACTCGTATCCAGGGGTTACGACTACCCTGTAATACAGTAATGGTGGTCGTACTTGCACACTGTAGGAAAAAGCGTCGGTATATGGACATTCGTAGCACGACCACCACTGATGGATTGCAGGGTGGTCATAACCATGGAAACGAGCAGTCACTAGTATTTGAGTTTTTTAGAGGTTGTTTTGCATGTCTTAACCTTAAAGAACTTGCCCTTGATCTTTTTCCCTTTTTTCAGATTTTTGTTCATACTTCTGGGGCCGCTTGGAAAGGGACAGCAGTATCATGAGATTGGGCGCTCAATTGCTACATTGATGACAGACGAGGTAATTATTATTCCATCTTCTTTACAACGTATTGACCTCGCTCCGTGTGAATGTTTTTAAATTTATAGAAACTGAATAACTGGACATGAAGAAGGGATATTACAGTAAAAACTACGTAAATGTCCAGTTCCCAGCTACAGAAATGAATTCTAGAAAAATATATACAATCATTTATCATTTATTTTTAAATACATATAGTAACAATAAGTAACATCATTTATCCACCTCTTCCTTAATAAACGGTTGTACTAAGATAAATCACCTCTCTACAAGTGTCTGATCAGTGAGGGTCCAACCAGTGGGATCCGACCAATCACGAGGCTGCAGTTTGAATAAAGTGGTGATGACGCTCCAATCAGTCTCTATGGGACTGCCAAAGATAGTGGACTACAGCTTTTGATTGTCCTCGACAGTCTCATAGGCTTTGAATAGAGTAGCAGTGAGCACGAATGAGCACTTCTTCATTTACCTGGTCAGACCTAACCCAAGTAATATGTGGGGGTCCTAGTGGTTGGATCACCACCAATCAGACACTTATCACCTATGAATAGAGTTAAAGTATAATTCTTTATATACTTGGTACTTTAAACTTTAACATTATATAAAGTTTTAATCTTTATACTTGGTACTTTAAAAGAATGGCATTAACAAAGCAGCTTCTTTTTAAAATGAAAATGTCCTGATAATCAGCTGAGGTCATTTCCTCTGCAGCAGCCACTAGTGGACAAATGTAGTATTACATGACGTCCATTCAGTCGTAAAGGCAGCCATGTAATATTAGATCACATAAAGTCTGCCAGGGAAGACACAATAGATGGTGAATAATAAGAGTTTTTTTTTTCTTGAGCATGGGACCTACTAAATAAAGAGGGGGCGCTAGAAAATAAAGACAAACAGAAGGCTCGATAACCTCTAATTAAGTGTCCTCCATTGTTTCACACTGTTCAGAACACATTATCTTTGAGGAAATAGAAAATATATTCATAGGCGCTGTGCCGAATGACAATTACAGTTCTGCTAAATCTGGACATAAGGACACAGACAATCTGTTTCAGACTTATGGAAATAAATGAATCGTTCCGAAGATATGATGTGCACTGCTGTAAATGGGTTAAGGATGATTCTCATTAATAATGAATGACAAGCACATTGAAGCAGCAAATTCCTACATCTACTGGAGAATGATGCTGCAAATAACAAGGCCGTTACTAATTCTTTTGGAGAAGATTGGATAAATCTAGTCTGTGACTCAGGGCCCTTTTTGGCAATCAACCTATTCGGTTCTTGATATAGAACTCAGGAATTGTTTTCTACATTCATACCCCTAGAGTGTGATGGAAAATGAAAAGTGAGTTTCACCAACACATTGGCAGCTTGTTTTGTTCTGAAGAGGGGCATAGATGAAGGAGGGGGAGCCCTATAGCAAACATCCCAATGATGCCTACACCCTCCTGTTAGTGGTTAGAGCTACCATACTTTGGACCCATGTTCACATATCTTGAGAACTTTTGGTTGGTTCCCTGTTGCCTTGTGGCATAGGGTTCAGAGCAATTTAAATCTGCCCACTTGATCTAGGGCCTATTATTCACTGCTGAGTGTTGGCGGAACTGTAGTTTATGTACTAACCAGATCCTGCAAGAGACAAGCAATTCAAAGTAATACTCATATAAGAAGCTGAAAATTCAGCTATTGACCAGAGTGGTGGCACCCATCCACTACTGGAGTCTCACATACATAATTCCCCCGTTGGTAGATCCATGTGTATCTGCTCCTGTACTCTTCTTGTATAATTATTATTGTCCACAATTGCATTATGACAACCACTACCCAGAACCAGAGTGTATAACCGCTGAAGGAGAAGCTTACCAGAAGACACCCAAGGTGCCCCCAATTGGTAGGAAACTCCACCTCAAGAAGTAGCTTTATCTTCAGATTTTGCCAGCAGCATCATTTTAAGACAGTCTATTCTATTCAGTGTCCACGACTCGTTGTTGTTCTGGTAGTCACCACCAGCCCACCATTGATGCAACATGATTCTAAAACCTTTAGTTCCCCATACAGATAAAAGAAAAGTTTTCCAAATCCATTGATATCGGTGAGACTGACTATCTTATGTGTATGAAGGTCTACTGGTACTCCCATGACAGATGATAGGGAGATAATCCCTTATCCCATTGACAACACACGCTTGTTTGGTTGAAATTGGTCTGCAAGTGTTTGGGGCAGTTAGGAGGCATGGCTGTCAGCCGAACAAGCATTCAGTCTATAGGGACTCAGCATGTATGGGCACCTTTTTTTACCTGAGTTTTTACTGTTTCTCTTGATTATTTATTTTGTTGAAATCCAACCAGTCCTATTCTAAGTGCAGAATGTCCGTTTCTTTTTTATAGGTATTTCATGATGTTGCGTACAAAGCTAAAGATCGTAATGATTTGGTCTCTGGAATAGATGAATTTCTTGACCAAGTCACAGTTCTTCCTCCAGGGGAGTGGGATCCTTCAATACGTATTGAACCACCAAAAAACGTCCCATCACAAGTGAGTTACACCCGACTACTTATGAAAATGCTTATCTCTGCTGTTCCAATCCAGGCTTTAGATCAACCAAGTCTAAAGAGGGACAGATAACGATTATTTTATCAAAGAGCTATAAAAGCTAGGCCTTAGGAACCTTATGTTTTCATTCACATGGGGCTAAAGTATTAAAGGTGTTTTCCGAGATTATTTAACTGATGACCATCCTCTGGATAGGTCATCAGTATCTGATTGGTTGTTGTCCAACCCGCCAGTCAGCTGTTTAAGGGTTCATTCATACATCCGTATGTGTTTTTTGCGGTTCCGCAAAACACGGACACCGGCAATGTGCGTTCCGCATTTTGCGGACCGCACATCACCGGCACTATAAGGGGCCATTCACACGTCTGTATGTGTTTTGCGGATCCGCAAAACACGGACACCGGCAATGTGCGTTCCGCATTTTGCGGACCGCACATCGCCAACACTCTCATAGAAAATGCCTTTTCTTGTCCGCAACTGCGGACAAGAATAGGACATGTTCTATTTTTTTGCGGAACGAAAGTGCGGATCCGCAAATGCGGACAGCACATTCCGGCCCCATTGAAAATGAATGGGTTCGCACCTGCTCCGCAAAATGAACGGATGCGGACCCATTTTGTGGACGTGTGAATGGACCCTAATAGAAAATGCCTAATCTTGTCCGCAATTGCGGACAAGATTAGGACATATTCTATTTTTTTCGGGAACGGAATTGCGCACCCGGAAGTGCGAATCCGGAAATGTGGATCCGGACAGCACATAGTGTGGCCCCATAGAAATGAATGGGTCCGCAATTACGTTCCGCAAAATTCGGAACAGAATTGCGGACGTGTGAATGGACCCTAAGAAGGCACTGGTGCTCGCAGCAGCGTTGGGGCCTTCTCTCAGCTCACCAAGCACAGTGCCATACATTGTATAGCTGCTGTGCTCACTTCAGTGAGGCTGAGCTGAACCTTGGCCATCACTGGTCTAGGCTAAGCTGGTCTAGGCTTCTCAAACAGCTGATTGGCGGAGGTCTCTAGTATTGGACCCCCACCGATCCGAAAATGATGACCTATCCAGAGGATAGGCCATCATTGGAAGAATCCTGGAAAAACTCATTCTTAACAGCACCACCATTTCTGTTTCTCTTTATGCTGCATGTAATTTCCTTTGAGCAGCTTTTACGAGTGGTGGTTGGGTTGTGTTTTTCCCACAGCTTTCCCAAAAACTACATCTAAGATGCCCAATGTGAGTGCTGCCTTGCACAAATGGTAATTGTTGGCCCTTTTGGCTGACAGCTTTCTCCTAGACCCACCCCCTTTCCCAATGTGAGCATGGGCACATTTCAATAAAGAGAGGGATAAAAAGAGCTTGTAGTACCATCGGAAACCATTGAGAGGCTACCATAATGGTCATATCTGCCAGTTAATCTAATGGGCATGGACAGCACCTAGCTTGGATGATCCATAGACACGGCAACACTATGATGGGGGAAATGAAGATTGTGAGTTTCTTAACCCCTCCAAACCATCTGTATGTATACATTCTTTTTTGAAGATGCGCCATGCAGCTAGGACGTATATATAGGTCCACCACTTTAATGGAAAATCTTGCTATGTATCCCCCCTGCCATTAAATATTTCTCAGGAAAGAAGTAACCCAACTGTGCATTTCTACTCATGAATCAGGAGGAACAGCGGTTGTGCAAACAAGCATTTGGGAAGCAGCTTTTGGAAGTGTTTAGACACTTTTACGTGACATGCATATTGTGTTCTTAGGAGCTTTAGGCAGTCTAATGATCTTCTTATTACAGAGATATTCTTCGCCATCTAAAAGCATTGCTTCTAGGTGAGAATACCTCTTATGGACATCAGGTTTTCTTTTTTCATCTCAGATAAAAATAATGCTCTAATCTCTGCTAAGTGAAGCTCCTAGGACTCTTGGCTTAGATTGAAATGGTGCTTCCAGAAATCAAACCTTTCATTTTGAAATTGCATTTAGGAAAAGAGAAAAACTCCTGGTGTGCCTAATGGGACGGCAGCACTAGGGGAGTCAGAAGAACATGAGGGTCACAGCGGGCCTGAGCTACAAAGGACTGGAAGGTTGGTTACATTTTACTTCACAGCATTTAGGACAGCCCAGTTCATGGCAGCAATGACTATAGGGTGGGAGTGGTGAGACTGAACATGGTCAAAAATATGCATGGAGTTTGTATGCTCTCCCAAATGACTCCCACATTCCAAAAACACACTCATAGGTTACTGTAGTTGACTTCTAGTGAAATTGGCCATCACACATTGGAGGAGTCATGGTTTAGAGCTGAATGAATATTATACTGCATAACCACCAACTTGTCCATGTTATTCTTATTACTCTCGACTGTTTCTTATCTCCTTAAAGGCTACGTACACCTTCAGGGGCATATTTTTATTTTATTGCATTTTACTCATTTTGGGCTAAAAAAAAAATTTTCATTGGTCTTAATTAACAATATTCAGCCGTTCTGTCACAAAGGGTTAACAGTTTGTCTAGCTGTGTGATTGGTAGTTTCACTTTCACTTTCTGCCGGTCATCTATTAAAGCTTATCTCTTACTAAAAGATCATAAACACTTATTTAAGCCACATTCTTATCAGTAAGATACTAATTGAGTGTTTATAAAGTCAGAAATAAGGAGATGAGCTGTCAGATGAGCTGCCTGATGGAAAGAGTAAAAATACAGAGCATGCTACTAATCTCAAGCCTGTACAGAGAAAGGGACTCAGCATTTTTAATGAAACCAATTAAAAAAAATATATTTGGCTCAAAATGAGTACAATGCATAGATTAAAAAAAAAAATCCATCAAAAGTGAACATAGCCTTTAAACCCTTGGGTCCTGGAGGGTTTTTTCATTTTTGTATTTTCATTTTTTTCCCTGAGACATAATTTTTTTTTACATTTTTCCGTTCACATAACCATGTGATGTGTTTTTTTTGCAGGACAATTTGCACTTTCTTTTCATCGCCATATTCTGACCTTCATAACTTTTTTATAGTTACGTCTACGGAGTTGTCTAGGGGCAAATTTTTTTGCATTTTTAAAGTTTGTGTGAGTTTTTGATTTGATCACATTTTATTCAATTTTGTGGGTAAGGAAGTAATGAAAAAATGTCACATCACTCATTTAGATCTTTTTCTGTTGCACCATTCTCTGTATGGGATAAATATTTTTGTATTTAAATAGTTCAGGCATTTTGGGATGCGGGGATGTCCATGATCATTATGTTTTTTATTTATTTTTATTTTAAATCTGGGTAAAGGGCGGGTAACTTTTATGGGTGGGTTCACGTTATGAATTCCGTGTTTGAATGGAAAATAATGGAATTCATAAGACTGAATTCAAAACGGAAACCTTTACAGGCATTCCGTTCATAATAGAGGTCTATGGGCATGCATAATGGAATCATCTGGTTTCTGTTATGCAGGACGGAAAAAAGTACTGTCGACAGGCGGCAGGCTAGTCTCATTTATCATTTTTTACACTTGTTTTAGGTGTAGAAAATTATCTAAATATATACGCCAGCAAGGAAGCTTAAGTTATGTAAAGGCTGACGCTGACGCCTCTACATAACTTAGGCGCATCAAGTGCTAGCGCAGGGTTATTAAGTCTTAATTAATGACCCCACTAGTTTTCATATGTACAAGAAGACACCACAAGTCTGGGCAGATTTTTATGACTGGTCTTTCTTATTAATATAAATTTGACAGCATCTTAAAATACTTTTCAGTTCCTAGATTTGTACTCTTTCTCCATTCTAGGTTGTTTGGGGGCTTGATCCTAGATATTAAGAGGAAAGCTCCTTTCTTCTGGAGTGACTTCAGGGATGCTTTTAGCCTGCAGTGTTTAGCTTCATTCCTGTTCCTGTACTGTGCGTGCATGTCCCCTGTTATCACATTCGGTGGTCTTCTTGGAGAGGCAACTGAAGGTCGTATAGTAGGTGTTGTACCTTACAGCATATGGTATTCTCACCAATGGCTTACTGTTTTACTTATTGTGTTGACTAATGAACCTGTATGTTCTTCATTCTACTAGAGTGCAATAGAGTCTTTATTCGGAGCCTCAATGACAGGGATAGCGTATTCCTTGTTTGGTGGACAACCCCTTACCATTCTGGGCAGTACAGGACCAGTGCTGGTGTTCGAAAAGATTCTGTTCAAATTTTGCAAGTAATTGATAAAACTCAGTTTACTGCTATAAATCTATCTATCTATCTATCTATCTATCTATCTATCTATCTATCAGGGGCATAGCTATAGGGGAAGCAGAGGAAGCCGCTGCTTTGGGGCCTGAACTCAGAAGGGGCCCACCCAGGATGAGGACTAAATGATTTTATTGTCAGGGCCCCCTCAACAGTATTATACAATGATATTATATACATAGACACTGTAGGAAAAGGACGGAGCGAATGCCGGGCCTCGTCTGAGAGAGCGATCTTGACTAGCCACAGGGGTGGGGGTTGCACGGGAGGAGAGGGTTGCGAAGAAGTTGCTGGGGGGGTGGCCCCGTTCCTCCAAAATTTGCTGTGGGGCCCAGTCATTTCTAGTTACGCCACTGCTATCTATCATCTGTCTCCTATCTATCTGTTTATCTATTTATTATCTATCTATCTATCTATCTATCTCATATCTATCTGTCTATCTATTTATTATCTATCTATCTATCTATCGATGGTTTGATGTTTGGTCATGGTCACATCTTGACTGCTGGTACTCCTTTTTCTTATTGTTGTTTGTGCCGCCCTGAAACTTCCTTTGCTATCTATCTATCTATCTATCTATCTATCTATCTATCTACAGTCATGTGAAAAAATTAGGACACCCTTTGAAAGCATGTGGTTTTTTGTAACATTTTTAATAAATGGTTATTTCATCTCCGTTTCAACAATACAGAGAGATTAAAGTAATCCAACTAAACAAAGAAAACTGAAGAAAAGTCTTTTCAAGATCTTCTGTAAATGTCATTCTACAAAAATGCCTATTCTAACTGAGGAAAAAGATAGGACACCCTCACATGTATTCCCTCTTAAATTGGCTCAGATCTCACACAGGTATATCACACCAGGTGCACATAATTAGTAGATCGTTACTCTGCATGTTGAATGAGGCTTGCCCTATTTAAACCTCAGACATTTAGTTTGGTGTGCTCCTGACTGTTGAAGTGAGAGTGAGCACCATGGTGAGAGCAAAAGAGCTGTCAGAGGACTTCAGAAAAAAGATTGTAGCAGCCTATGAGTCTGGGAAGGGATTTAAAAAGATCTCAAAAGATTTTGAAATCAGCCATTCCACTGTCCGGAAGATAGTCTACAAGTGGAGGGCTTTCAAAACAACTGCCAACATGCCCAGGACTGGTCGCCCCAGCAAGTTCACCCCAAGAGCAGACCGCAAGATGCTAAAAGAGGTATCCAAAAACCCTAAAGTGTCATCTCGAGAACTACAGCAGGCTCTGGCTACTGTTGATGTAGAAGTACATGCCTCTACAATCAGAAAGAGACTGTACAAGTTTAACTTGCATGGGAGGTGTGCAAGGAGGAAACCTTTGCTTTCCAAGAGAAACATCGAGGCCAGACTGACATTTGCCAGCGATAAAGTTGACAAAGACCAGGACTTCTGGAATAATGTTCTTTGGACAGATGAGTCCAAAATTGAATTATTTGGACACAACAGCAGAGGACATGTTTGGCGTAAACCAAACACAGCATTCCAAGAAAAGAACCTCATACCAACTGTGAAGCATGGAGGTGGAAGTGTCATGGTTTGGGGCTGCTTTGCTGCAGCAGGACCTGGTCAGCTCACCATCATAGAATCCACGATGAATTCTACTGTGTATCAGAAGGTGCTTGAAGAACATGTGAGACCATCAGTTAGAAAATTAAAGCTGAAGCGGAACTGGACCATGCAACATGACAATGACCCAAAACATACTAGTAAATCAACCAAAGATTGGCTGAAAAAGAAGAAATGGAGAGTCCTGGAATGGCCAAGTCAAAGTCCAGATTTGAATCCCATTGAGATGCTGTGGGGTGACTTGAAAAGGGCTGTACGTGCAAGAAACCCCTCAAACATCTCACAGCTGAAAAAGTTCTGCATTGAGGAGTGGGGTAAAGTTTCCTCAGACCGATGTCGAAGACTGGTAGATGGCTACAAGAACCGTCTCACTGCAGTTATTTCAGCCAAAGGAGGTAACACTCGCTATTAGGGGCAAGGGTGTCCTATCTTTTTCCTCAGTTAGAATAGGCATTTTTGTAGAATGACATTTACAGAAGATCTTGAAAAGACTTTTCTTCAGTTTTCTTTGTTTAGTTGGATTACTTTAATCTCTCTGTATTGTTGAAACGGAGATGAAATAACCATTTATTAAAAATGTTACAAAAAACCACATGCTTTCAAAGGGTGTCCTAATTTTTTCACATGACTGTATCTCATATCTATCTATCTATCTATCTATCTCATATCTATCTATCTATCTATCTATCTATCTATCTCATATCTATTTATCTATCTATCTATCTATCTCATATCTATCTATCTATCTATCTATCTATCTATCTATCTATCTCATATCTATCTATCTATCTATTATCTATCTATCTATCTATCATCTATCTCATATCTATGTACATATTACAATTAGTTTCTCATTCCACTTTCTTTCCTTCCATAGGGAATATGGGCTTTCGTACCTCTCACTGAGAGCGAGCATCGGTCTCTGGACGGCTTTTAATTGTATAGTCCTGGTGGCCACTGATGCGAGTTCCCTGGTGTGTTACATTACACGGTTTACTGAGGAAGCGTTTGCGGCTCTCATCTGCGTCATTTTCATTTACGAGGCCTTAGAAAAGCTGATTCATCTAGGTGAGAACTATCCAATCAACATGAATAATAATTTGGAACTACTAACACAGTATTCGTAAGTACAGTCTCTTTTTCCTCTAAGTTATGAATTCCAGAGGGAGGGAGAGGTTTAGAGGCCTGTAGCTCTATACTTTCATAGCTCTCTTATACGATCACTTAGTACGCGCTCCCAATCTCCCACCTGTCCTTGCTGAATACAATAGAGGACATGACAAGGAGTCGATTTACTAAAGTCTGAATTGGGAAAATGAGAAATCGTGTGGCCGAAACCATGTGGACATGCTTGGTGTTCATATCACTCTCTAAAGATGGCCAAACTCCTGAGATACAAGTTGCCTTATCCATTAAAGGGGTTGTCCAGGGCTGAACCCGTATATAACCTCTTCTTTCTTTATTTACTCTATATGAGTAGAGCTACGGAGCATTTCCATGCGTCCCCCTTTTCTTTTTTTTTTACTGAGGAACAGTCGATACAGACTTCTGAGAAAATATGCTGCAGAATTGTCATTTCATAAGGAATTCAAGTATTTGCTAAATCAGACATGTCAGGAAAGGTGACAGATCGTTCCTAAAAGGATTTACAGCTTTAACAACTCTATTTTATTAGCAGTGGTCCATTATAATAAGCAAATCAGCTGGTAAGTACAGGCCGCAGTACAGGAAAGGCTTTCATCATAGAGAGTGGACCGCACAAATGAGTCAGGTTCTCCTAGGCAAGAGCCTCTCGACACTGTGAGATATGGAGGTGCTGAACAAGGGACCTTCCTCTATTAACTCAGAATATCTTAATAGAAAATTTAAAAAGAGGACTGTCTAAAGGTTCTTTTACATGGACCGATGATCCAGAACGGACATTGGTACAAACGTTCGATCGCCTGATCATTGCTGGTTCATTAGTTCTTTAATTCAGTACTGTATTCAAAAATCATCGTTTTTGGCAGCACAACGCTCTGTGTGTGAGCTGCTGACCGACAAAACTGTATAGGGAAAAACAATCGCCTTAACGATCGTTTGTTCCCATACTAACTACAATTGCTGCATTTATATGAAAATGTACTTGTACTGTGCTAGCCAGTCCATAGAAGATAAAAAATAAATATTTTGATTCCTCAGTGGTTGATACCTTTTGATGGCTAACTGAAAAGATGATGACACAATTGCAAGCTTTTCAGACTACTTAGGCCTCTTCCTCAGGCGTCTTTTAAGACAGTATCTGAAGATTCACATATTTATACACCAGAGTACATAGGAATAATGTGGTAGATGAGACGAGTGTTGTAAAGCATATCAGTATGAGGGGAGGAGGAAACAAACTGTTGTAGCAGTAAATTGTTGTGGCAATTAAAGATAAAGAGTGTGGAAGTTTTATTGTCCTCTAATAGATATCCAGTATGAATGCGATGAACCTGAGAGGTCTGAGGGACACATTCCTTAAGAGATGTGGATATATGTCCTTTTACCTCTCTTAAGGAATGTGCACTTGGAGTCATAGAACAATTGAACAATTGCACCTGCATTTCTAGCCTCCATAAACTATGGACTCCAACCCTTAGGATACGGGAACACCCTCGGGTTTCTGCATGTAGTTTTGGAAGCCCAGATCATAAGTGGATCATAAAAGCAGAGAAGGTATACAAGACAGATACAACTTCTCCCTTTTTTTTAATTCAATCCCAGACAGCATCAGGGAACCAGACTGTGTGGATGTGCCCTTAGGATCCTGGTAGACAATTGACTTAATTCAAATAGCAATATCAAGAAAATATATGGACATGTTTTCAATTCAGACTTTAGTAGATTTCCATAAATTAAAAACTCACTTAGGGTTTTTTTCCCCACAGTTTTGATCATTAGAATTGCACTGATCAGTAGTTCATCGTTTGCTTTGAGAAATATGTTGTGTGATTACAAGGTCGTCCGATAGTATATGGATTTAATTGATAGCCCTGGACTAATGAGCATCCCAAATAAAACAGGCATAACATATGTCACAATGCAGCGAATGAATACGAGTTCTGTCGAGCGCAGTATGCTAGTGTTTTCTTACTATGTAGGTTTAGTTTGAGAAAACCAATTAAGATACATTTCAAAATTTTACCATTGCAATTTGTCCAACTATCTCCCAAAGATCTTGTCTGGATCTTGTGTCTTTTGTAGGTGCAGTTGTGCGGAGCCCACTAGCCCTAGTAATGAGACTTTGAAATATTGGGATGAAGCCAATATAACCACATCAGAGATAACCTGGAACAACCTGACTGTTAGTGTGAGTAGAGGTGCTTTTGATTAAATAACCAAACTTATCTGACTGTGGTTCTAAAAAATTGTGGTCTTGTAAGACCCCATCATGTGTCAAGTTAGTTGTGTCTACAACCAGTGCTTAAAGGGTTATCTGGGACTTTAAACTAATGGCCCTTCCTCAGGATGGGCCATTAATTTTAGATTGGAACTCTAGACACCCTTGTCAATCACTTGTTTATAGGGGTTATGGCAAATGCTTCATCTCCTCCATCGTTTACCAAAGTTCCATACTTCTATTAACCAACTTGAATGGAAAGAAGATATAGTAAGCTGTAATACCAGTCACAGCCGCTAGTAAAAGTATGGAGCAGTGCATGGAAAATAATGAAGGGTTTCTGGCACTCATAAAGTGTAGCCACTTCAAACAGCTGATCAGCAAGGATGCCACGACCCTTACAGATCTAATATTGACGGCCCATTTAGTTTTTAAAATTAATTTCAGTTCTGGAAATGGACTGAAATCCACTGCAAATCTGGATACTTTCTTGTAATAGACCCATATACAACAGCAAAAACCTTCCACTACTGTCCTGCCGGGGCTGGACTGATGTATGTGAGGGTCTCCATCCCACCAATGGTCATGGAGATAGTTGAGTCAGTATGTTCCCACGTAGCAGAAATGCTGCAAATTTTCCTTCTGGATTTCGGGGTGGAAAATCCACCTTGGTTCAAATTTGCACACGAGGATCTGTCTGGAAATTGACCCATGGAGCGGTGGCAGTGTATGCACATGGCTCTTAACTGAAGGTGTTATGGAGATAGTTGAGTCAGCATGTTCTCACATAGCAGAAATGCTGTGAATTTTGATTCTGGATTTCTGGATGGGAAATGCACCATGGAACCAATGTGCACAAATTTTTTCTTTTGGATGGATTTCACCCCTTTCGGTATAAACTCTGCATGCAGTACAGATTACTTCCAGTATGCTTGGGCGTACCCTTAAAAATAGAGAAAGCAACCGGTCCTCTAGGTGGCTGGACGCCAGAGCATGTGCCCCATTTGCCCTCCTTTTAATCTAGCTGACTACCTTGAGAGCCCAGAAAAAAGCTATGCCCCAAGCCTTTATCTAATCCCCATCTAGATTCGTAGCTAATAGATCCTTGTTTTCTTCAAAAGCAGTTTTTTTTTCTCATTCGATTTTGTTTCAAGTCCGCTTAACACTTTGCCCATTCTACTTCATTAAAACAAGGAAGGCCAAGTATTAATTGTCCTTTGCCCTTTATATCCTGCTTTCAGTATCTAATATATCTAGGGATGTGATTGTTTATGTGATATTTCCATGTGGGGTCAAAGCCAATAAGCTTACCATGTTTCGCAGCGTTCTGCTTGAGATCCTTCCTGTCATATAAATCTATGATTTACACAGGAAATAAGAAATAATATCCACGAGTATCTCATGCATCACATTTTATGGCTGTTCGTTTTCAGATAAAGCTAAAACCACGGCAATAAAGTTATTTAGTTTTTTTAACAAAACCAACTTAAAAACATCATAGAACAAAGAGGATTTCTCTTGATGCATGACAGATGGTGCAGTGAGACTATTCTAAAATGTATCCAAAAGCTCATGTTTCCTCTGAAATATTTTTTTCCCCCAGCTGTTCAGGGTATGTATCAAAGTATAACAATTTTTATTTTACATTCCTAAGCTTATCATAAACTCTGCTTCCCTTTTAACAGTTGGGCGCAATCAGCATATTGTTTTAGCTGTGTCTGTGAATCTGTGCATTTTTTGAGTCTTGACCTTGCTTTGGACATGTAATACTGGGGTGAAGGAGATTGCATTTGAAAGTGGAAAGTGATTGCAATCAATTTGTGTTAAAACTGTGCACAAGTGGGCATGGGTATATCTATATTAAGATGGCGAAGAAGGGGGTGATGGTTAGTAAGGTTAGCCATGCGCGTGCGCATCACAGAAAAATTAAGTCACATATTAAAGATATATTTCCATCAATTTTACTGATCACATAATTCTATAGATACAATATTGGAATGTCATGGCCAAATAAGTAGTGGCCAGTTAATACTGCCATGTAGTGACTAAGTAATGATCTGATTCATGCCAATACATTGCTGCCGAACAACAAAATATTTATTACTGCCATGAAGCGCCTAAGTAATACTTCCATACAGTGCTCATGAAGTGTCTGTAAGAATGCTGCATTACAGTGCCCAAATGGCTGTAATAAACCAAAATAAAAGTCACATATACTGTAGGGTGAATGACATATAATAGTCAAGTAATGTCATATTGTATCATATCACTTGCAAAATGGTGGCACACAGATAAACCATAAATTAATGTATGTTTAATATATATTCAAGGTTATTAATGGTAACTGTAATTCTGTTGTTAATAGAATGTTCATCAAGTAATACACATAGTAATTTTCGAATTATAAGGCCCAACTAGGATTTGAAGAAAATAAGAAAAAAACAATTTTTCATCAGAACTCAGATCAGACCCCAAAATCAGACCCTAAGCTCCATCAGACCTCAGATCAGACCCCAAGCTCCATCAGCCTCAGATCAGACCCCCAAGCTCCATCAGCCTCAGATCAGACCCCCAAGCTCCATCAGCCTCAGATCAGACCCCTAAGCTCCATCTGCCTCAGATCAGACCCCCAAGCTCCATCTGCCTCAGATCAGACCTCCAAGCTCCATCAGCCTCAGATCAGACCCCAAAGCTCCATCAGCCTCAGATCAGACCCTCATCAGACCCCCAAGCTCCATTAGCCTCAGATAAGACCCCCAAGCTTCATCAGCCTCAGATCAGACGCTCATCAGACTCCCAAGCTCAATCAGCCTCAGATCAGACCCCCAAGCTTCATCAGCCTCAGATCATACCCCCAAGCTCCATCAGCCTCAGATCAGACCCTCAAGACCCCCATGCTCATCAGCCTCAGATCATACTCCCATCAGCCTCAGATAAGACCCCCATCAGCCTCAGATCAAACACCCTCATCAGCCTCAGATCAGACCCCCATCAGCCTCAGATAAGACCACATTAGCCTCATATCAGACCCCCCCCCCCCCCCCCCCTTACCTCCATCAACCTCAGATGTCCCCCATCAGCCTCATATCGGAACCCCATCAGATCTCAGATCAGAAAAACCAAACCTTACCTAGCTTGCTCCGGACGGTGCTGCCACTCACTGCTCCCTGGTCTTCCTCCTGCCCGCGCTGAACTTTAACCTGTCATCGCACAGTGTCAGGTCATAGTGCATGCCTACGTGCACTACATCCAGACACTGTACACTGTCAGGACACAGTGCAGAGCGGGGACCGGAAGAAGAACAGGAAGAATGAGTAGAGCCAGCGCAGTGCTTTCCTCACAACTCCCAGTGCCTCCTGCACACTGATGAATGCTTCCATAATGGAACAGCAAACAGAATATGGCAGCACACTGTTACACGTTCAAACAGTAGAACATGAGATTAGGGATTATTCTGGATTAAAGTGGTACTGTACCTACTATAAATGAAGAGGTTTTTTAAAACTTTTTCTTACTTTTTTAAAGTCATCTGATAGCTTCTCCCATTGACTGCAATCAATTTCCATTTCAGTCCATGGGATATTCGCCATGTTCCTATGAAGCCCTGCCACAGCTGTTCAGGCAGCATTCCCGGGGAAAGACCTCACAGATGCCGAGCTTGTAATTGACCATGGCATCTGAAGGGTTAAATGTTACCACCGATGGCAGACATTGCCTCCAGGTGCCTGCTGTGTAAAACAGCAGGCACCTGGCAGCTACGGCCATTGCTCAGATTATGAGTAAGTGCCATGTTTAAATACCCAACTTCTGCTGTACATGTCCGGGTGGAGCTCGGAATGGGGCTAAGGAGCATCTGTCAGAAGGGTCACCTCTATTAAACCAGACATACTGGATGGTAGGGTTGAATCTGCTGAATAAAATGATACCTGTCTTATGAAAATAAGTTGCAAGAAAAAAATACTTTTGCTTTTTAAGCAAGTGACCCCTCAGTGCACTGAAGGCAGGGCCTAGCTCCTCTGTGCACCTCAGCTCCTCAGCTTTAGAATTCTGGCCCCATCCCTTGGTGCACTGAAGCCCTCATTGGCATGAATAATAAAAGTATTTTCATCTCGGGAATGCTGCAATGAATTTTTACAAGACAGATATCATTTGAATCCGCAGGATCAACTCTACCAGGCAGTATGACTGATGCTGCTAACAGATACTCTTAAATAAGATGAATGCATTGCATGAAACTAATTGTTAACATCAATTGTATTTTCAGGCATGCAAGGAATACAAAGGAGTTTTTGTGGGTGATGCCTGTGGGCATGAAGGCCCATACGTTCCCGATGTCCTGTTCTGGTCAATCATCTTATTCTTTTCCACTGTTACACTTTCATCAACCCTGAAACAGTTCAAAACCAGCAGATATTTCCCAACAAAGGTACCGACCATGCTCCACATACATACCAGTCTATATACATCTGGCTGCCCCGAGCAGTTCTTGTCATAGAGTTTATTAGGTCCTTACAGTGGTGGGGCATTTTATATTTTATTACAATGTAATTTTTTTACATAATGTATCTAATATTATTGACTGTTGGAACTTTTAAGCTACAAATTCATGTGTCCTTTTGTTTTAATTGTAGGTTCGTTCAATTATCAGTGACTTTGCTGTGTTCCTTACCATAATGTCAATGGTTCTTATAGATTATGGCCTTGGAATTCCATCTCCAAAGCTTCAGGTTCCCAGTGATTTCAAGGTAAGAAAATATCTGGTAATTAAAGGAGTGTTCTAGGATATTGCATTGATTAGAAGGATAAAGAGGCATGCACCCCCTTTACTGCTGTTCCCAGCACAGCAACTTCCATATAAGTGTGCCTGTACGTGATACTGTACTGTAGCTCAACCATGATAAGCCCAATTCACATGAATGGGCTGAGCTGCAGTACCAGGCAGAGGCAGATTATTATGTCATCTCTGTGCCAGATACTGCAGTGTTGAGACCACTTTGTTCTGCTGATTGTTGGGAGTCCCTCATGGGACTGACAGTAATGAAATGTTGACGACCCATTCAAAGGATAGATTCACAAGAGCACAGTCGGCACTCCGCTTAACTGGTGCGCGGTGCACGTGTCCAGGGTCGGCGTCCCGCTTACATATACAAAGAGAAGACCGGCACTCGCAGGATAGATGCAATTCCTTTTTATTGCCACATCAGAAGAAAAATGACGCGTTTCAACTCTACAAGACTCGGATGTAGACTCAAAACGCATCATTTTTCTTCTGATGTGGCAATAAATAGAATTGCATCTATCCTGTGAGTGCCGGTCTTCTCTTTGTATACCATTCAAAGGATAGGTCATTAGTATAATATGTGAGTGAAATCGATGACCATAAGGGCTTGATCAACAGTATATATATATATATATATATATATATATATATATACTGTATATATATAGATACGGCATTTTTCAATACTCAGCATTGAAATTGCAACACTAAGAAGGAAAAGTTGTGGCATTATGGAAGTCACAGGATCAATAGACATGTTAATGATATGGAAATAATATTCAAATAGAAGCAAAATAATCAAAAGTTCTTGATTTATTGAGTTTAAGCGTCATGTGCAGAAATACATGCTATCAGTGAGGTTGTCTGAGGAATATTCTGCCACTCTAATTGCACTTGGGTACTCAAATCATTAAGATCTGTTGATGGCAGCAACCTTTGTAATTGCCGACCAATGACATCCCAGGTGTTCTCGATGGGAGACAAGTCCAGAGATGCTGCAGGCCATGGTAGCACATATTGGCCATGCAGGCTGCTCACAGTAGAACAAGCAAAATGCAGCCGGGCATTGTCCTTTTGAAAAATGACTCCTGGGACACTTTGGAGAAATGGCTGTACCACTGGTTCATGACCAAATCAATATAACGACATTCTGTTACTGTACATGAAGTGAAGACTATAGAGGTCCAGCTACCGTATATTATGCCACCCCACATCATAATCCCAGGAGTAGTACCAGTGTAACAAAAGCAGGACTCACCTCTGAAGAAGATAGACCTCCATTCCAGCGGCCATTCCTGTCTTGCTGTGCACATGATATCTTTTGAGAGCAGTGGCGTGAGGTCAATGGAATGCAAATGCCTTCTGATGGTTTTTGTAGATGCTGTTTGCCACCCTAGGCTTGGGATTGATGTCTAATTTCACACCCAGTACAGTAGCAATCTGCTGGAGTGAGTGTTTATTGCTCCAGCAGATCCATATATCCATGCAACGATTCAGCTCTAAGGACAGAGCTGAATCGTTGCATGGATATAGAGCAATAAACACTTCACTATTTTTGAGTGCTGGGACTTTTTTTTATTTATGTGGTCTTCTCTATCTGGGACCTTGTTGCAGGCAACTGGCTGCTTTTCCTATTGAAAGTGCTTCTATCTTGGCCAAATTCACAAAAATTCTGATTTTTTTCCCCATATGTAATTCAGTGTAAAAAATGTAATCTAACAAATGTATGCAAAAAATTATGCTCATTGTCCCATGTAGAACAACACCAAATACACTATGTATTGGGATGCCTACAGGAGTTTTTATGACATCTTATTCTAAATCCATAAATATTAATATGGAGTAGATCCTCCCTTTGTAACAGTTTCCACTCTTGAAAGCTCTTGGATGGTGTCTGTGGGAATTTTCACTCATTCATCCAGAGGAGCATTTGTGAGGTCAGACACTGATGTTGGACGAGAGGACCAACATGGGGTTGAGGTCAGGGCTCTGTGTGGGCCAGTTAAGTTCTACCACAGAAAACTCAGGATAGGCCATCGCTATCTGATCAATGGGGAATTCGACATCCCCACCAATCAGTTGAAACCAAGTAGCACTGACGCTGGAACTACACAACTCCATCCACTGTGTAGTAGACAGAGCTGGTTACTGCAGTTCTATGTCCATTGAATGAATGGGAGCAGCTCTGCAGTAATCAGCTCTGTCCAGTACACAGTGGATGGAGCTGTGTAGTTCCCACAGAGGAGATGCTGTAGAATAGCTGATTAGTGGGTGTGAGGTGTTGGACCCTCGCAGATCTGACCTATCCTGAGGATAGATCATTACTTATAAAATCCTGAAATGCCCCTTTAAAGTGTTGGCCACATATATACGTCGCCTGATTAATGCAGTAAAGGGTTGATGCTCAGGGGGCTGTTGTTTGCTAGAATCATTCATTTTAGAATCTAAATGAATTTTGCCTTCAGAATGCATATTTTTCCATCCTGGAACATGAATTTATAAAAGTACCTGTCAACGTATATAGTTAGGCATCGATCTCATTTTATAATAAGCTGCTTCAAGAGCTCCTGCAGGGAACTATTCATCAACCTGGACACATTTTATAAATGTGATAAATTACTCTTGAAGTAATGGAGACATCGGAAAATATGAATTTCTAAGTAGAGATCTGGAGAGATTCTTCTTTAAGAATCCACATTTCCTCCATTTCGAATGAAAAGCATTTTGTGTAAGATGCATCCTGTTACTTATACTGGATTCCTTCATTCATCCCAAAAGTAACCCATAAAAATGACTTTATATGTGGTAGTTTGTTCAAGTTATACAGTTTTACTACTACACTTTCTCCTATTTTTCAACCTCTGTAGGTTAATAATGCAGGTTTCTATTGAATGGCAGCAAGCAGAGTTTGTGAAAACTGTGGAGAATTGATAGAGTATGTTATGAAAACACATAATATAAAAATAATACGTTTTATTTGCTGATACTAAAATATCTCATTAAGGACTCATGCACATGGCCGTTGCCCCGCCGCCGCCGCCACCACTTGAATGGGTCCGCAAAACCAGACATGCGGTGCAGAAGCACGGATCGGAACCCCACTGAAGCACTACGGTGTGCTTCCGTGGTGTTTCTGGCCATGCCTCCGCACTGCAAAAAAGTAGTGCATGCACTACTTTTTTGCGGTGCGGTCCGTCGGAGGCGGATCGCGGACCCCATTCAAGTTAATGGGTCCGCGATCCGCATGCGGCTGCCCCACAGTCAGTGCCCGCTCATTGCGGACCGCAATTTTTGGTCCGCAGCACGGGCACGGAGCCCTAACGTTCGTGTGCATGAGCCCTAATGAAGCAGGTCTAGGAAGTTTTCCTCGAAATGCATCTGTTAAAAAACACTAAGTCAAAAAGGGGAAAGGATACCATGTGAGATGTCTTTGTCCCCAGCGATGTCAATATTTTATAGTATTGTACTCTGGCTAGATTTCTATTGGCATGCCAGTGAAATGTGGACCACAAATACAGGTAGTAATAGTGCTTGCTGTGAAGGCTACAGACATCTTTGCACAGATTTTTTAATGATCATATGTTTCCTAAATGCAAAATTAGGCAACTTTCTAAATAAACTTCTTTCAAAATTCCTAATATTTTTCTGTCGCAGAATCTGAAACTCCTGTATTTAGCTGGCTGTCCTGCTGCTTCTCTTCACTTTCAATAGTTTTTATTAGATTTTTTCCAATAACCATGTCATAAACAGGCACGTCTAGAACACAGACGTGTCAAATTTCCATATGTAAATACCAGCACAGGAGAGAAGAGATTCCTCATGGGCTGTAAAAGAAGAAGTCAGTACAAGAATGAAGCTGTGCGCATACATGAGAGCTAGGTTAGACAGCAGCATCCTGGACACACTCACCTCACATACAGCATGTATTTCTGGGAGAGACACGTCCACATGAGAACAAGGTCATACCTGTCCATTATACTTTTACTCCTTTTATGATCCACTCCTGATTTTGTTTTCCAAAACTTAATAAAAAAAACTGACGGTGTGGTCGTACCCTTAGCAGTCTGATCCTGCAGCCATGCTCTTCTCCATCTGTCCCACACTTACATTTTGTACTGTAGGTTATCAGGACATAGAGGATATATGATATCAATGTGACCGACCACAGGATTGGACTACACCAGGTTGGTTTGTAGTCTGATAGCATGAAGACACATAGTTCTGCATAGGAGCTTCGAGCTGAAGGCACAAAATAGTAGGAGATTTTTTTTTAGCTAAGACTTTCGATTAAAATGGTTGTGAGGAGGACCATCCTTTCAATGAATGTCACAAGGTAGAAAAAGGTTGTTCATTTTATTACATTCTTTGAAAACATATACTGTAACAATGATATACTGTAGTTGCCACATAATGTTACTTTGTTCTTTTTTTTAGCCCACCAGAGACGACCGAGGCTGGCTTGTAAATCCCTTAGGACCAAACCCTTGGTGGACTGTGTTGGCAGCCATTATTCCCTCTCTGCTATGTACCATTTTGATCTTTATGGACCAACAAATCACAGCTGTCATCATTAATAGAAAAGAACACAAGTTGAAGGTAGAATAAGTATTACTTCAGTGTGAAGACAGTAATTGTTCTAGTGATGGCACATTTCCCCCTATAATTCTGTATGTCCATAGTCCTACACAGTCAATGCCATTTCTGATCTTGTAACAAGATGACATTTTGAATATTCCCTTCTGAACTGAGGAGCTCACCTAGAAAATTGACAGTGGTTAGGGTTCTGGAAGCCATACGAGTTGTGGACCACAGCAGATATTTTAGCAAACTGAGAGTACCCTGGTTCATCAACCTGAAACTAGTGACATCATTGTACTAATAAGCAACTTAACATTGTTGTTACAGAAAGGCTGTGGTTATCATCTCGATCTTCTCATGGTTGGGGTTATGCTTGGTGTTTGCTCTGTGATGGGATTGCCCTGGTTCGTTGCTGCCACTGTCCTGTCCATCACACATGTCAACAGTCTGAAGCTGGAATCTGAGTGTTCCGCTCCAGGAGAGCAGCCTAAGTTTTTGGGAATCCGGGAACAAAGGGTGACGGGACTCATGATCTTTGTTCTTATGGGGTCATCTGTGTTTATGACAAGGGTTCTTCAGGTATGTAAAACTAATGTAATTTTTTTTAGTTTTTTTTTGGCGACTTACAATGAAAAGATACTTTTAGTGCGTTTTATTGCCTTTCAATTGAAATGTTGACCATTGTATACAAAATAGATGAAGCTACAGTATATTACCAAGTTAAAGAGATTCTGTCACCAGGATTTCACTTACTGAGCTGTTAACATGACCACATCAGTCTTCATGATATTACAAAATACTAGTATTACTGCCCTGTGTCTTGTAATTTGTCTATAAAATCGCTTTACAGGGCAGTAAGTGAAATCCGGGTGACAGAATCCCTTTAAGATGAAATGATCCCATGTATTTGCCATATTGAAAACAGAAGGAGTTCAATGAGTTTTCAAACAAATAACTTTTATGATACCATATTGTGACGTGAGTTTGACGATTAGGACCCTGTCTCGATGAAGAGGTGGCCGTGCTAATGTCTGCATCTATTCACCACTTGGAGTACCCAAGCACATTTTGGATAATGCATAATAAAATCTATCTACACTTTACCATATCAGCTTGTGAAGGCTTAAAAGAGGCTCTGTCACCAGGATCAACCTTTTAAAGGGAATCTGTCACCTATTTTGAGCATATAAAACTGTTAACATAGCAATGCAATAAAGTACCTTCATTCCAGCATGTGTCTTCTTTCTTTTATTCAACTTTTCATTTAGATCAAAAAGCGATTTTTCTGATATGCTAATTAAGCCTCAAGGTGCCCAGAGGGGCGTTATTACTCTCCTCTAGTGCCCTGTAACGCCCTCCTGCAGTGCCCAGCCCGCCTTTCTTCCAAGCCCAGCACGCCTCCTAAGAAATAAATTTACTCCCACATCGGAGCCGAACGGCGCCGCCCCCTCCGCTACGTCATGTAATTTATTCACCCCACCATTCTTGGCTCCTACTTTCTTGGCCTCCGAAATCTCGCGCCTGCACCTGTACGATACTCCGGCTCCTGAGGCAACAGCGCTCTGTTTACATCACTGGGCTCGGCTTCATGCCCAGTGACACTATTGAGGCTGTTGCCCTCAGGAGCCGTAGTATCGTACAGGCGCAGGCAGTCAGCGATACTGCGACTGCGCGAGATTTCGAAGGCCAAGAAAGGAGGACGCAAGGATGGTGGGGTGAATAAATTACATAACGTAGTGGACGGGGCGCCGCCGTTCGGCAAGGATGTGGGAGTAAATTTATTTCTTAGGAGGCGTGCTGGGCTTGGGAGAAAGGCGGGCTGGGCACTGCAGGGGGGCGTTACTGGGCACTAGAGGAGAGTAATAACGCCCCTCTGGGCACCTTGAGGCTGAATTTGCATATCAGAAAAATCGCTTTTTGATCTAAATGAAAAGTTGAATAAAAGCAAGAAGACATTGCACATTGCTATGTTAACAGTTTTATATGGTCAAAATAGGTGACAGATTCCCTTTAAACCAGACATACTGCCTGGTAGAGATCATTATGCTGATTAAAACAATACCTTTCTTTTGTATGTATGTTAAACAGCTAAAGAGAAATCTGCATTTTTATTCATGTGCAAATGAGCAATTGGAGCACCAAGAGGTGGGGCTGAATCATTTGAGCACTGCTATGTAACACCCCCTGGGCTCTGCACCCCCCCCCCCCTCTCCCCTTGATTAACAGGACCAGACATCAGGCTGAGGGCAGAGCTGTGTCTTAGAGCTGCATATGAATAAAAACACAGATTAATCTGCAGCTGTTTAGCATACAGACAAAAGAACAGTATTGTTTTTATAAGCATGATGAGCCCTACCAGTCAGAATGTCTGGTTTAATAGGGTTGATCCTGGTGACAGAGCCTCTTTAAAGGAAATGTCACTACATACTTGAAACTAAAACTATCAGCCTTTGTAAATCTGTGCTTGCCAGCATATTCTAATGATATTTATCTCATCTTAATGTATGCCACTAATTCGGAGACAAAAAGCCTTATTGTGTTATGGAAATCAGCCCCTTGATGCAATGAGGGCATTGCCGTTGCACCGCATTGTCCCCAGAGGTGCAGAATGCCAGCCTGCAGGGGGAAGGTGTGGTTGGAGGATACTGTAGGTGTGGTGTGATTGGACTCCAGTTGGCTGACACCTCACTCCAATTAGCTCTTGGAGATGTCATTAGTCTAGGGGTTCACATACTTTTTCCACCTGCACTGTGAATGTTTACATGGTGTGTTCAATAAAAACATGGTAACATTTAATTCTTTGTGTGTTATTAGTTTAAGCAGACTGTGATTGTCTATTGTTGTGACTTAGATGAAGATCAGATCACATTTTATGACCAATTTGTGCAGAAATCCGTATAATTCCAAAGGGTTCACATACTTTTTCTTACTACTGTATATGTTTGCTAGTGATATCTTCACTGAGCCTATTGTCCCTTTAACAAAAATAAAGCGGCCCTCTGGATCGGCACCAGTCCAGGAGTGTAAATTTGCAATGGCAATGCTAACACCTCTAGATGCACTGCTATGTGTGCTATGATACTATTTACTGAAAAGGGAGCACGGCAGCCATGGGACACGGTCTGTTCTAAAGGGTGTCTCCTGAAGAAAACAAATGCCTGTCTTGGCCCTCCTTAACATGGCCAATACCTGTGAACGCTTCTGTGGGGTGTTCATACCCCTCACATTAAACAACGTTACCAAGTCCAGCAATTATCCTCACCCATACCTTTCGCCACCAGATGTAGGAAAGCAGAATATAACAAACAATAGAAAATAAGAATTAAAAGGAGTAATCCTCTCAAGAGAAACATAAATCGAAGGGGGAGAGTGGATAAAGAGCACAGCACAGATAGTACTAATAGGCACAGAAATCCCTCACCACTCTGAACTTTGCATATGATGGGAAAGGAGATAATATGACTCAGAGTCATTATCCTGAACTGTGTCTCCTCACCCACGTTCCAACATTTCCCTAATACAAACTGTTAAACTGAATTATTAACCTGCTTTAGTGCCTGAGTAGATAGTAATGCACAATATGGTTTACATAACTCTAAGCCAGAGATTAAGATCTTCCTCTAACTATAACAAATGGCCAGGGAACCCGAGTAACTGAAACCACGCGGTCCACAAAGAGGCCCTACCTGGACCTCCAACATTTGCATACCCTGGGTAGCGCCATTCACCAACTTGAATTTACCACCCTCAGAGTCCAACGTTTAGTCCATATGATGATCAGACTGTGCTTTGATCCTCTTGCTCTTCTGACTGGGGACTGTATACCACGTCACTTGTTCTGACAAGACTGGACACCTATCTCAGGTGCCAGGCAGCGCAAGCCACGATGGGATGGTCATAGGTTCTACATTCAGGAGGCTCCATATTGGCGGTAGATCAGCTGGGGTCTTAATCACTCTTCTTTGGCCCTCCACCAAAAATGTCATCCCAAACGGGAATAGCCATTTGTACATGATCCTACGTTGTTTCAGTGGCTCTGTGAGTGGGCCCAGCATGCGCCTTTTAGTGAGTGTGGATGGCGCCAGATCTTGAAAGAAGAGGATTTGTGCCCCATCTAGTTCCAGCTCTTTCCGCTCTCTTGCGGCTGTGAGTATGGCAGCCGTATCCACATAACTAAGTAAGCCACAAATTACATCTCTGGGGGGTTCTCCTTGCTTTGGTAGGGGTCTGAGAGCTCTGTTGACCCTCTTAATTGTTATATCTTTTCCTCGGTCTTGGCCCAGTAGGAGAAAAAAGAGGGTTTGGGCGACAGCCTGTAGATCTTCTCCTGGCTTCTCGGGTAGGCCTTTTATATGTATATTTTTCCTACTACTTCTGTTTTCTTGTTCTCCAATTAATATATGTGCCAGGTTTAGGGACTCATTTTGTGAAGCGATTTTCTTTTTCACCGTGGCGCCAAATGAGATAAGGAAGGCCTGGTTGGATCTAAGTGCCTCAACCCTGTTCCCAATATGTTGCATTTCCTGTTTTATACTCAGAAATTCTTTTAGTACTGGGCCTAGTGCTTGTTCTAATGTCCTTTTCAGGATGCTCTTAGAGACAGTGGGGCCCTGTCTGTGTCAGGTGCAGCTGCCCCCATTTTAGCCGAGATCACGTCTGAGTCTTCAATGACGTCTGACTCTAACGCGGGATCCAGCTCCATCTTAGATTTTCCTGCTCGAGACAACACCTGTCTTCTCCTCCAGATTTTATCTATTTCTGACTGACCTTGTTTCTGTTTGGGGGTCTCCATCTGTTCAGCAGGTCTGTCTTTGCCTATTTTCACCATATGGGCTAATTTGAAGCAAGTTAGCAGTGGAACGTGGGTTTGTGGAGTAGGAGCTCGCGCTCAAGCGTCCGGCATGTAAGCATACAGGCTCCGCCACCCCCAATAGCAACACCCTTCTTGCACCAGGGGGCTAATATTTATAGGGTAAAAAGCCTTTTTTTCTCCAGATTGGCGGCACTTATCGAGATAGAACAAATATCATTACAATATGCTGACAGGCGCAGTTCTACAGAGGCTGATGGTTTTACTGACAGATTTCCTTTATAAAATGAAAAAAAAATGTACATACGAGTGGTGTTCAGTAAGTTATCTACCCCATGTTCTGTCAGTGATAGAAAGCTGAGCTTGTCTGTGCATATTCAGACATTTCTGGACATGCAGCGCACACAGTGGCAGTTCAGTATAATGAAAGCCCTGGAAGTGACAGGGTGGCAAGTGCAGTACAATGCAGATCTACAAAGAAAGCGAGGGATTTGGAGCTTTGTTCCATGATAAAATTTCTTGCAAAAGAATAAAAGAAGCCTAAAGAAATCCATGAAAGGATGATTGCTGTATATGGTGATGGTGCACCATCCTACTACCAAGTAAAGTTTTGGGCCAAGCGGTTTAAATGGGGTAGGGGATCAATTGAAGATGACCCCCGTTCAGGGCGACCTGTGGAAGCATCTTCAGAGGAAATGTGCTTTAAAGTGGAGGCCATGATTTTGGAAGATCGTCGGGTCAAAGTCAGTGTTATACTGTAGCTCATGAATTAGGCATTTCAGTTTCAGTATGATGTTTTGATGATGTCAAAGGTCAGTTCCAGGTGGGTGCCACAAATGTTGACGCCTGAGCAAAAAACTCCAGCAATTTAGACAAGAGAATTTAGACATTCTTAGAGAAAATCCTGGAGACTTCTATTCTCGAATTATTAGTGGTGATGAAACATGGGTCCACCACCATGATCCTGAGGCTAAACAAAAGTCCATGCAATGGAAGCACAAGGGGTCACCAATCCAAAGAAATTTAGTGTGAGGCAGTCAACTCGAAAGTTACATGAGGCAATCAAAGAGACACACCATGGGAAATTGTCGGCAGGTGTGTTGCTACTTCACAACAATGCGCCAGCTCACAAGTGCTATCAGGGAATGCGGCTTCATGGACTTTAACCATCCACCCTACAGTCCAGACCTGGCTGCTCTAAGTGATTACTTTCTCTTTTGGAAGAAGAAATTTTTGCATGGGCAAAGATTTCCTGATGATAATGTAGTCAAGGAGGTGGTAACAGGGTTCCTGTAGCAGCAAGGAGTCTACGTCTATTCTGAGGGCATCCGATCAGTGGAGGCGAAGCGGAACAAGTGTGTTGAAGTCAAGGGGTATTACATTGAAAAGTAGTAGGTTCAGTTTTCTCAAAAACATTTTTTTCATATTCAGGGAGATAACTTATTGAACACCCCTCGTAGCAACATGTTTTAAAATATATTATTGTGTAAAATTGAAAAATAAAAAAATGCATAATTGTGAAAATATTCTTATGTATTGTAAATTACTTTTCATAATAGTTGGCCCATAATGCAAGTAGGAATGCAAAAACACGTAATATGTCTATGATAATGAATGTATTTGTCTAGATTACGTAGATCTTTTGAGACTAAACTTTAGCATGCTTTGATTTTTTCTTTTTTTTCTTGTTATTTGGGATCTAGTTTATTCCTATGCCCGTTCTTTATGGCGTCTTTCTCTATATGGGTGCCTCGTCACTAAAGGGAATTCAGGTAATGTGTTTTATTATTGCTAAAACAAAGTATTCTTCTTTTCCTTCTTGACAAGAATACCCTGTATATCCAGCAGGGGATTTTGCTGCAAATCTGTTGCAAACTGCAGAAAAATCCAAATAAGAGACAGATTTTGCTGCCGATTTGACCCATCTACATTGAGAGGGGTTCATAGTGAATTTACATGCTATGGTTCTAAAAATGGCCGGGTACATTGATACAATGTGGAAATCTGTAGTGACAATCAAATGTTTTTATTAATTATTAAAATTCTAGAAGATTTTAGTATTATCAGTGCCCATTTTTGCGATATTAAAGTGGAATTTCCATCACTATATGCCCCCTGGCCTAGTCCTACCTGGATGAAGTAGCCAGAGGTGGCAGAGCTATGTAAACAGGCAGGCTGTTGTGTGTTGTCTCTGTAGCGCCTATTCACTTTTATAGAAGCTACAGCGTAGCATGCCCATTCAGTTGTTTTCGTAGCGCCGTGCACTTCAGGCCACAGTATCGTGACTGACTGGGTTGAAGGGTCCATTCTAGAGACAGTTCCAGGTCCAGATTTTGAAAATATAGCAGCCAACCCAACAATCTATCCCTGAACACTTTCTCTCTAAGTACACCCACTTCTACTAAGTGCTTTAATCTATCTCAGGGGTCTGCCTTGTGTTGAGGAAGGTGATGTTCACCCTCATTTTTAAATTCAGACAAGAACTTTGTTAACTTGGTAGTGTAGTTCAGAGGAAAACAAAAGATTCATGTGAATGAAGTGAATGATTAACCTGATTCTGTTTTGTAGTTCTATGATCGAATCATGTTGTTCTGGATGCCACCAAAACATCAGCCAGACTTCATCTACTTGAGACATGTTCCCCTGCGGAAGGTCCATCTATTCACCGTGTTGCAGCTGACTTGCCTTATACTGCTATGGGTCATCAAAGTATCTCGGGCAGCCATTGTATTTCCTATGATGGTGAGAGGCAGTAATGGCTAGTTCTGAATCGAGTATTAAAAAGTGTTGTGTTGTATATAAGGGTACTATATAGAGCAGGTACTGTACTGTGTTTTATATGTAAAAAGAAATTTCAGTCTCAGTTTAATATGACACGCAATTATGAAAGAGATTTTCTGGGCTCCTAATAGTGATGACTTGGATATGTCATAAATATCCGATCGGTGGGGGTCCGACACTTGGCACCCTCAACTGTTCATTACAACTGACAGTTATAGAAACATAGAAACATAGAATGTGTCGGCAGATAAGAACCATTTGGCCCATCTAGTCTGCCCAATATACTGAATACTATGGATAGCCCCCGGCCCTTATCTTATATGAAGGATGGCCTTATGCCTATCCCATGCATGCTTAAACCCCTTCACTGTATTTTCAGCTACCACTTCTGCAGGAAGGCTATTCCATGCATCCACTACTCTCTCAGTAAAGTAATACTTCCTTATATTACTTTTAAACCTTTGCCCCTCTAATTTAAAACTGTGTCCTCTTGTATCCCTAGATATTCATCAGAGCCTACTGCAAGGCAGAATAGACTTGGCTTCTAGAGACCCAGGTTACATCTGCAGAGTAAGGTAGTGGATTTCTGGTGCAAGCTTGCTAGAAGTAGACCTACCAGGTAGACTGGGGGTGCAAAGAGTAGTCAACCACCAGGAGAGACGGATAAAGGAAAGTCAGCAGTTGAGAGGTTAATCCAAAAGCAAGCCACATTCAGGATAGTCAGAATGAGCCAAAACAGCAGACTAAGGCTTAATCCAGAAGCTAGCCAAGATCAATACACAGAGAGTTAACAAGCAGATCTAAAGCTAAGGAACAAATTGAGCTGGATACCATATATGCAGTAACCAGCAGCCACTGTAGCCGAGTAGTAGACTTAAATCCCCCGCCTAACTCAGGAATTCAGCGCTGATCCAGGAACCTGGTTGGCTTGGCTTCCAGTCTCTCTGGTAGCTTGACCAGTTGGGGCTTGTCTGGTCAGCATGGAAGTCTTCCCAGCACAGCCCTGCACAGGGTTTTGGCTGGGTGAGCTCTTGTCATGGAAGCTCTCCTCCGTTAACAGTGTAGTGCCCATGACAGGGTTCTGCAGCTCAGCTCTTATTCACTTTAGCCCAGAAAACCCCTTTAACATTAGTAAATAAAATGGTCTACGTGTGCTTTACATTGGAAAGAGCTTTTTAGTGTGCCCATTGTCACCCCCTGCTGATTGGTGTCTAAAGCAATGGAGGGGCAAAAGGACATTAGATATAAGCAAATGTCTGCCCTAAGAGAACTGGTAACATATATTTGACCAGATATACAAAAATGAAGTAATTAAAATTAAATTAAAACATTTTAAAGTCCTACTGTTTGATTCAGAAATTGCTGTTCCTTATTTCTTCTTCATCTTCTTCCTGCTTCGTCTTATCTTTGTTTTCTTCTTTCTTCCTAGTCTTCTTCATCTTTTCCTTTGGACCAACTGTTCACATTGTGTTGCTCTATATTTATTGATGTAAACTTTGCATTACTTCTTTAGTCATTCAATGTTTCTGACCAGGTCCTGGCATTGGTGTTTGTAAGGAAACTAATGGACTTTTTCTTCACGAAACGGGAGTTGAGTTGGTTAGATGATTTAATGCCTGAAAGTAAGAAAAAGAAGTTGGAAGATGCAGAAAAAGAGGTAAATGGAACATTGTCATGTACAAAACTATGTAACTTACAGTGAGCTACGAATATTATATGCCAGATGTAGAAAAGATTAAAGGGGTTGTCCTGGCTTTTACTATTGATGACCTATCCTCAGCATAGGTCATCCATATCAGATCGGTTGCCGATACCCGGCACCACCGCCGATCAGCTGTATAAGGAGGCGGCGTGCGCAGTGTGCACATGCTGTCTCGCTTCTCTTTTCCTGTCCGCTGCTGTAGTCTATGTTCTTTGCCATAGACAGCAGTGCTGAACAGGAAGAGAGAAGGGAGACAGCACATGCGCACTGTGCGCGCCGTCTGCTCATACAGCTGATCGGCGGGGTGCCGGGTGTTGGACCCCTACCAATCTGAGTATAGGTCATCAATAGTAACAGCCCAGACAACCCCTTTAACTTAACACTTAACACATTAAATTCCTAGTTGCACAAAACTTTAAACTGATACACCAAAAACCTTTGAAAGTCAAGTTAAATGGGTTTTCTGGGAGTAGAATATTGATGACCTATCCTCAGGATAGGTCATCACTATCTGATCGGTAGGGGTCCAACACCTGGCACCTGTCAATCAGCTGTTTGAAGAGGCCGCGGCCCTCCAGTGAATACTGTGGCCTCCTCACAGCATACCAAACACAGCGCCATCCATTGTATAGTTGTTGTGCTTCGTATTACAGCACAGACCCATTCACTTGAAAGGAACTGAGTTGCACCTAGGCCATGTGACCAATGAGCACAACGTCACTGGCCTAGAAAGGTGACGTGGTGCTCACCAGAGCCTTGCAGCCTCTTCAAACAGCTAATGGGCAAGGGTGCTAAAAGTCGGACCCTCACAGACCAGATATTGATGACACATCCTGAGGAGAGGCCATCAATATTGTACTCCTGGAAAGGTAAGGTTTACTGAAACTGCAGCAATGTTAGCAAAAGATAATTTAAAGCGGTTATCCGACCTGTAATAAAATGGTGCAGGAGACTGCAAATAGCCTAAAATAAAATAAAGGTACAGTATTTATGACTCACTTTTTAAAATGTCATGTAATGGAGAGATGAGAAACGAGACCCCTTCACAGGTTCTCACCACCCAGTTGCAAAGGGGATAAGACCTAAGATTAGGCTCTCTCTTTCCTAGGGGTCCATAGCAGTTGCCACATGTGTATAAATAAGCATTGTTTTTATGGCGCTTTAGCAGGATCCATAAGTTTTTTTTGGGCAAAATATTCAATTCAAACTCACATTTGCTTTAAGGTAACCGTTATGCATTATGAAGTCAGATCCATTGTTACAATATGCTGATTAGCTCTCTTCCAAGAGAAAGAAGCTGTCCCTGTCGAGCCACCTAGTGGAGGTAGTTAGCCTATGTCCAACCCTTTAATAGCCCTTGCAACATGACTAAGAATATTAGCCAATCCAACGGGCTTTTCATTTTGGAGGAGTCTCTAGGTTGGCCCAATGTCCTTAGTCATGTTGCAACTCTGGTTAAAGGGTCGGTCATTGACTATAGGGTAGCTTCCTCCACTAGGTGGCACTACAGAGCTAGCACCACAGCTTACTTTCTCTTAGAAGTGAGTTAATCTGCATATCCCTTTTCCCAGGGATTATTGCCTGACCTATAAGACTCCATACGCCAATTCTAGCCCTCTCCACAAAGAAAAATACAAATAACTATTGTACTGGATTTTCGCTCATCATTGTCGACCCACAAAACGGAAAGTTAACTAGGTACTCAAAAACAGTGCATGCCTGATGGACACAGACCTTCATGAGGGGAGTTTTACCGTAAGTGTTCAACAGCTGGAGAGCAACAGGTTAGAGATCATTGCTCTAGAGAGTTGAGTAAGCCAATAATATGTAGGGACAAAGCTCAGAAAGACACAATCTGACTGATTGCTTAGTATCTAGAAGCGGGATCAGCAACCTCCGGCACTCCAGCTGTTGAGAAACTACAACTACCAGCATGCATACTTGCTCTGCTCTTCTCAAAACTCTCATAGAAGTGAATAGAGCATGCTGGGAATTGTAGTTTCACAAGAGCTGGAGTGCCGAAGGTTGCTGACCCCTGATGTAGAATAATACCATATTCTTTCAGCTCTGGTTACCAAGTGAGAATTTTCCATTTCTGGGGCCCCAAGCAAAGTCATATCTGGAGGCCCCTGTTGCATTACAAGGCTCCACCCCGTAACACCTCTAAGCTCCCCTCCACCCATTAGCTCCACCTATGCAGACCCAGTTAGCCCCATACTCAGCTTAGCACTGCAGACTGGGCACTTCTGCTACCGTTGTACAGCTGGGAAGGGCCCTCATTTATCCGGGGACCCTGTGCAGCTGGACTAACTGAACTGGTGGTATGTCTGCACCTTTTGTTTTTTGTTTTTTAGCCAGCTGATTGTTCTCTGATCTCTGAGACCTCAAGCGATTGCTTAGTTTGCATGGAGATAACGTCCACTTCTGCTGGTTACACTGTGGGATTTAGGTTCCCTTTTGCTATCAGCTCAGCTTATGTGACACCATTGCACCATTTGGCCTTACATTATTCCTGTACTTTGACATTTTAGGAAGAACAAAGTATGCTTGTGTTGGAAGACGAAGGGACAGTTCAGTTACCAATGGAAGAGAATTGCAGGTAATCTCGTGATATTGTTAATGCACCTTCCTTATTTAAGCACAAAGCAAATGACACAGCAGAACTTACTTAAAGGGGTTATCCCATGATGAATGTAAAAAAATGAAAAGCAGACATCAAATAGCACATGGCAATCTCTTTCTAACAAAGCTAGAACCAGCCCTGTACTCACATGGATCCAGAGATCTCCCCATTAATTGCTTTAATTGCTCTGCTAGATTTATTTCAAGCCAGCACATTAGTGGCACTTCAGGGGCATGTCTTTTCTCAGGGGGTGGGTCCTGTTTGCTGTAGCTCTCTCTGTGTAACTGTCACAGATCCTAACACAATATATGGCTGATGGCAGCTGAAGGATGGAACTGAACATGTGCGACCACCTCAGCAAGGTGGACAGAAGAAAGAAGAAAAAGAGCAAACAGATGATGGTGTTATTCAGATACATTTTATTTAATTACTCAGTTACTATACTAAATGACATGCAATTACAAAAGTGTTCAGAACCTGGTGCTAGTTGAAAATGTAGAATAATTTTCATGGGACAACCAGTATAACCCTTACACACACCATGATGTACAGTTACGTTGTGGTGTGGTGTAAAGTGTATGGAGCGCACACAGATTCAACAACTGGGATCGGCGATCATGCTGATCCAAGTCATAGTAAATCATTGCAGTCTATGGGAGAAACGATCAGACAATATATATGTGTGTGTGTGTGTATATATATATATATATATATATATATATATATGAAAATATATATATAAACCTGAATTATACAAAGGTACAGTATGGCCCCATGCCCCTCTATAGGTGTCATGTTACTGGTCTGTGCAAAATGAAGCTGTATTTCAGCATTGTTCATAAGGCTGAATAGAGGGGTGCTCTAAGTGGGGGACACCCCCATATGACGCTCATATACCCTATTAAGGCTAATTGAAAGGGTTTGTTCTCATGGGACGATTCCCTAAAATGGGCATTCAGAAATTGTGTTATGTGATGGGACAACCCCCGTTAGGTAAATTCCACCCTAAAATGTTGAATAACTTTGCAATTACTTTTATGTTGAATTACACAATGTTTTCTTTTCTTTTTATGTCCAAAGCTAAATTCAGAATTCTGCAGATTTTGTTTTTGGGTTTCCAGAGAACAGTGTATTGTGGGAGCTGGAATAAAAGTGACATAGTAAGACACTATGTGAACAGGTTTAGTGTATGCACCCACTCACCTGCCAGAGGCCAAAAGAGTGTGCTTTTTGTCCTCCATCAGTACGCACCACAAAATAAAGTGTATACCAAGCAGAATACGTTGCTGTCTAACATTGTGACATACGTCAGAGAGGTATATGTTGGGGAATGCTCTGTACATATATCTCCATTGTATAGCTGTAGCGTTATGTGAACAGAGCCATATAGCTAAGCTGTTACAGAGGCTCTTTTACTTCCCCTGATTTGTCTGTTTTAATGTTGGTAAATAATTGTATTCCATGTGAAATTACAATTCTGGAGCATCTGTCCTTATCACTCCATACTGTACTGTTCCTCTATTATTCCTGCTAGGATTTTATGAATAAAGGTACAACTGGATGTTGACAGGGGGGGGTTTGTCACTGCAGAGGATAACACTCGCAGCACCGACTGGACAATGTCAGACTGTGCAAGGACATGCCCCCAACCGGTAACACCAAGTTGTACCTTTATCCATAAAATTTTAGCAGGAATAATGAAGAAATGACACAACATAGAGTCATTAAAATAGAAGCTCCAGAATTGTTATTACATGGGGAATTCAAGTAGTTACTAAAACGGAAATGTCAGGAGAGGAGACAGGTCGTCCTCAAAGGGGTTATCTCCTGATTAATGTAAAAAATGAGGACCAGACATCTTCTAGTATGTGACAATATCTTTCCAACAAAGCTAGAACCAGCCCTGTACCTCACATGGATCCAAAGATCTCCTCGTTCATTTCTCTGCTTGATTTATATCAAGCTGAAAGCTCAGGGGAGTGTCTATTCTGCTGCAGCTCAGGAGGCGTGTCTCAGCTCTACCTATCACAGCTCAGGAGGCAGTTGAAGGATGAAACTGAGCATGTGCGGCCATCTCAGTGAGCTGGATAAAGAAATAAGAAAACAACAGAACACCAGGTGGCGCTACACAGATACATTTTATTGAATAACTCAGTGGCTATGCAAAATTTTTAATTACATGCAATTACAAAAGTATTCAGATCCAGATGCTGGTTTTAAAAACTGTAGAATATTTTTCATGGGACAACCCCTTTAAGTCACAGAGCTGAGAGCAGAGCGGAGATAAGCCGGCTGAACTGTGAAAGAAAAATCAGCACTTTCACTGTAATATATGTATATTTTTTAATGCAATCTAGTGGTCCTAAAATAGGATAAACCGTATATGGCATTGCATTGTTAGCACACGTTTACCTCCTATCATGTGCTCCGAAATCCTAGCGATACTTTGGGTTAGGGGTACGGCCAGATGGTCAGGTTTCTGCATGCAGTTTTGGAAGCCTAGAACTTTGTGTGAATTCAGAAAAGAGGAGACATTATATCTGTTCTTTATACTTTCTCTTATGATCCACTTCTGATTTTGGCTTCCAAAACTGCGTGCAGAAACCTGACTGTGTAGCCGTACCCTAAAAGAAGGGATTTTAAAACTTAATTCAAAAAGTTTTAAATTGTAATTCTGTTAAAGGGAACCTGTCATCAACTTTATGCTGACCTCACTGAGGGCAGCATAAAATAGTGACAGAAATGCTGATGTCAGCGGTGTGTCATTTATGAGCTAAAAGTAAGTGGTTGCTGAGAACCAGCATCATGATCATTGCAGCCGAGGCCTTGAAAAGAGTCAAATCTACCTGAGAAGAGTCCTGGTTATTCATAATCTCCTGCTCTCCCCATCCATCTGCTGATGATTGGCAGTTCTCTCCTAGAGAGAAAGGGAGAAAACTAGGTAGAAGACTGTCAGTCATCAGCAGGTGGGCGGGAGAGCAGGAATTTATGAATAATCATGACTCTTCTCAGGTGGCCGTGACTCTTTTCCAGGCCCAGTCTGCAATGATTGTGATGTTGGTTCTCGACAACCACTTACTTTTAACTTATAAATGACTGACCGCTGAAATCATCTCACCTGTCTCTACTCTATGATGCCGTAAGTATGGGCAGCATAAAGTTGATGACAGGTTCCCTTTAAGGTAGACAATTCGGGAGACCCGTTGATCCTTGTTTTTCTTCCCCAGTCAACAACAGCAATGTTCTAAATTGTACATGCAACTATTATGATCAGTAAGTTTTCATGTCATAGAATTCACTAAAAAAACCTATGTATTGTAATATACTCCACCAATCATACCTAGAAAACCTCTTTATGTTACTTTAACATGGAAAAGTCTGAGGGACCTCCCTTGCCGAGGCCTCCAAGGGGAGCCGCAACTACTCCCAGCGTTTCCACTCTGCCCAGTAGAACACTTCGGATTAATGGTCATTGACCAGTAGAAATAAATGTCCACTGCTCCATTCACACAGAGATCGTAGGGACCCCCATTCCCGAGATCAGTTGGGGTCCTAGCAGTTGGACCCCTAGCAAATATACATTTATCACCTATCCACGGTATGTTGGTTAATAGCTTATGTGCTATTAATAACCGGGCGATATAATTAAGGGAGTATACCATTTTACAGGGCTAAAGGCTTGTGTATAAATGTTCTGTAAAACATCTATAAAATTACACAAAGATGCAAAGGTTGCGATAGTTTTGAAGTGTCTCTCCAAATTTGAGCATCATTTCATTTTTAAGTCCACAATAATGTCCTGTGAAAAATGGGTTGGAGCATCATTTTGATAAAATTCTGGCTGCCTGTAGTGTCCACAAGGGGGAGCTCTATTTATGTGGTTATATAGAGCTCCCATTAAACTCATTAACACATCTGTATGCAAAAAACGCCAAGAATCCCCCTAGTTGCTGCTGTAGGCTGGTGGAATCATAGGCCTAAAAACACAATGATGCTCAACGGTTGACATGTGCCTAAATTTGTGTCAAAATTTGCATTCCTTTTGCTCCTTCCATGTACGTGTTCAGACAATCTGTACCTCTGTCTCTCATTCATGGATCCGTACACCCTATGATGATTAGGGTTAGACCTAGATGGTGCTTTGTTATACATGTAACTTGTTTGTAGAAGTGGCAATTATGACATACAGCATGTCATCTATGCTTGCAGCATTGGCATAATTACCAGCATTATAATTGGTAATTTGGGGGCATGTAAGCTCTTCCCCTAAACACACACAGCTCTGCCCACTTATGTGCATATTCAGTATAATTCCTTTTCAACCCTGAGTAGCCCAAATTTGCAGGGACTGTCACTGTCACTGTCTCTCCAAATTCGGGACTGATGCCAACTATGTATAGTGGTCCCCCAAAACACAATGGCATCCGGATACAATATTTCAACTTACATGGGTCTTTCCTGGACCATTGAAAGTTGAAACTAGGCTCAAATTCAGATCCAGCCAATCAACATGGGAATTTCTTTGGTAAAACACTGTATTGGTGTGTAGTAGCTCTTCTTTACAGTACAGTATGGTAGTACATCTCCTCTACTGCCCTGTCTGTACCAGGGTGAACTGCTACTTTGGATGTCAAGTGAGGAATACTCAATTTTATTTTTCTGGTACAATACGTGTGATATACAGAACCCTGCAGAAGCTCCTGTCCTCATCATAGAAAGTGGTTTACAACTTCGATCATCTAATCCTGACTGTTATTTTATATGTAACAACTTGTTTTATCTCTTAGCTATTTTTCTTAAATCTTCATCTTCTCTTAACTTGGGATGACATTTTGGGACTTTAAGTTTCCATTGAGTTACAATGTTTTTAACATACAATGCTGATCCTGGAACCAATTAATACTGTAACTTGAGGGACCACTGTATTGGCAGGGACCAAAAAACGAACCCCCCTCCCTTTTTTTTTCGAGGTCCCCCTAGACATAATACCATAAGTGGATGTGTCAGACTGGTTATACACTGCAGTCCTGTTGCCACACCGTGTCGGTAGTATTCACCACATTTTGAATGTAAAATTTTCAGTATTTTTCAATTTGCAAATATTTTTCACTTGGGAGAGAGCTCTGTGACCAGAGATTGCCTTTATTCATTGTGTGCATTATTGTGTCCATTCTGTCTAGAGAGGACCCATCAGTAATAAACATTTCTGATGAAATGGCAAAAACCTCTGTGTGGAAGACTCTGCTAATAACCTCAGAAAATGCAAAGACTAAGGAATCCAGCTTTTCTTCTAAAAGGTTTTAATTTTTTTTCTTAGTACATTCATTCCTCATTTTGCATAGTTCTAGTAGTGGAACATTTTTCTGTAATATATGCAGAGAATACTTTTTTTTTTTATTCAGCCATACTACACATTTAGATATCTTTAAGCGGTTTCCATGTGATGTATTTTGTGGTATATCCACAGGATATGCCACAAATGCCTGAAATGTGGTGGGTCGCTCCTTTAGGACTGCCACCCCAAGGATGACAAGGCTCTTCTGACTCCCATTTGCTGATGCCAGAAGCCACTGGTTGCCTTGACTTCAGTGGAGAGGTCAGTGATAAGGCCATGCATAAAGAGCCAACAAGCAGCGCTGCTTCCATCATTGCTGTAGACTTCAATGGAGCATAGCCACCCCTCGGCGGAAGCCCAAAGCACCAGGTGACTGAATTATGCTGGCAAAAAGGGGCCAGGATATGCCTGTTCTCCCACTAATTGGAGGTGTGACTCATACCTATCAGGCATTTATGGGGTTGCCAGTGGATATGCCACACGTGGATTGGATGGGAACCATTTTAAGCTTAAAGGGAACTGGTCACATTGAACATCATGTCTGATCTATGGGCAGTGTGTTGTAGAGCAGAAGGAGCTGAGCAGATTGATATATAGTTTGGTGGGAAACATATGTTATTCATTTACACTGACCAGCCAAAGGGTAACAATGTTTTGAACGTTTGGCTTTCAGGCTCCATATCTCACCATCCACTACAGCTTCGAATGTGAGACTTTCATCATTTTATAGACAATCATTTTGGCTATCTTACACATAAATTGGACTTGCAACTTAAGCAGATTATTGTCATGTAACTGCTTTAACATAGCAACATAGTATATAAGGCCAAAATAAGACATTTGTCCATCCAGTTCGGCCTGTTATCCTGCAAGTTGATCCAGAGGAGGGAAAAAAACAAACCCTGTGAGGTAGAAGCCAATTTTCCCCACTTAAGGGGAAAAAATTCCTTCCCGACTCCAATCAGGCAATCAGAATAACTCCCTGGATCACCGACCCCTCTCTAGTAGCTATAGCCTGTAATATTATTACACTCCAGAAATACATCCAGGCCCCTCTTGAATTCCTTTATTGTATTCACCATCACCACCTCCTCAGGCAGAGAGTTCCATAGTCTCACTGCTCTTACCGTAAAGAATCCTCTTCTATGTTTGTGTACAAACCTTCTTTCCTCCAAACGCAGAGGATGTCCCCTCGTCACAGTCACAGTCCTGGGGATAAATAGATGATGGGATAGATCTCTGTACTGTCCCCTGATATATTTATACATAGTTATTAGATCTCCCCTCAGTCGTCTTTTTTCTAAATTGAATAACCCTAATTTTGATAATCTTTCAGGGTACTGTAGTTGCCCCATTCCAGTTATTACTTTAGTTGCCCTCCTCTGGACCCTCTCCAGCTCTGCTGTCTGCCTTGTTCACTGGAGCCCAGAACTGTACACAGTACTCCATGTGTGGTCTGACTAATGATTTTTAAAGTAGTAGGAATATGTTCTCATCACAGGCATCTATGCCCCTTTTGATGCAACTCATTATCTTATTGGACTTGGCAGCAGCTGCCTGACACTGGTTTTTACAGGCTACTTTCACACTGGCGTTTTGGCTTTCCGTTTGTGAGATCCGTTCAGGGCTCTCACAAGCGGTCCAAAACGGATCAGTTTTGCCCTAATGCATTCTGAATGGAAAAGGATCTGCTCAGAATCCATCAGTTTAGCTCCGTTCCGTCTCCATTCCGCTTTGGAGGCGGACACCAAAACGCTGCTTGCAGCATTTTAGTGTACGTCGGACGAAACTGAGCCAAACGGATCCGTTCTGACACACAAAGTAAGTCAATGGGGACGGATCCATTTTCTATGACATAATAGAAAACGGATCTGTCCTCCATTGACTATAAATAGTGTTCAAGATTGATCCGTCCCTGGCTATGTTAAAGATAATACAAACTGATCCGTTCTGAACGGATGCAGACGGTTGTATTATCTGAACGGATCCATCTGTGCAGATTCATGACGGATCCGCACCAAAACTCGAGTGTGAAAGTAGCCTTAGTTTGCTGTTCACTAAAATTCCTAGATCCTTTTCCATGTCAGTGTTACCGAGTGTTTTATCATTTAGTATGTACGGGTGACTTGCATTATTCCTTCCCAGGTGCATAACCTTACATTTGTCAGTGTTAAACCTCATCCGCCACTTCTCTGCCCAAGCCTCCAATCTATCCAGATCCCTCTGTAGTAATATACTGTACTCTTCAGTGCAAATTACTTTACACTGTTCAGTGTCATCTGCAAAAATTGATATTTTACTGTGCAAGCCTTCTACAAACTCATTAATACATATATTGAAGAGAATAGGGCCCAGTATTGACCCCTGAGGTACTCCACTAGTGACAGTGACCCAATCTGAGTATGTACTGTTAATAACCACCCTCTGTTTTCTATCACTGAGCCAGTTACTTATCCACTTACAGACGTTTTCTCCGAGTCCGAGCATTCTCATTTTATATACTAACCTTTTATGTGGTACAGTGTCAAATGCTTTGGCGAAGTCCAGATACACGACATCCATTGATTTGCTGCTGTCAAGTTTTGTTCCTAAAATTCTAAATTTAATCTTTATTATTTTGTAAATCCGCCTTTACTTTCAACACTCTCTGAATCCTTTTGGGCATGCTCTCGATCAGATTCAAGCATATCTTGACCGAAATCTGTTCCCAGGTCTCTTCTACACGTTCCCAATGTTGGTGCATACTGGTCGACTCACTTGGATAGGAAAATAGCTTTTTCTTCAACTCTATCCACAAGTGTTCGATTAGATTGAGGTCTGGGGACTGTGGTGGCCAATCCAGCACCTCTACTTCATTGTCATTGAACAATTTCTTCGCCAATCTTGACGTAACGCTTTGGGTCGTTGTCCTGCTGGAACACTGTCGTCCTTTTCATACCAATAGTACTCGAGTGTACAAAGTAACTCGTCTTGTAGAATACTCACATATTACTCAGCATTGAGACCACCATCGATCCTGGTCAAGTATCCAATCCCTTTGGCTGTGAAACAACCCCATATCATCAGGCTTCTTTCACCTAACTTGACAGTTCCCTTGATTTCTCGATCCGTTAGCCCCCTTTTCCCTTGTTTCTTCTAGACCCGTTTGCACCCATCAGAGCCTAATCTATTTACTTTCGTGTCATAGCTCCAAATCACCTGTTTCCAATCTTCTACTGTCCACTGTTCATACCTTTTTGCAAACTAAAGCCAGCGCTATGACAATATTCTTCACCTTTTTTTTGGGCCACCATTTCAGACTTGTGTAATGCGCGTCACGCGGTGTCTACATGGACATCTGTGACCTAACTATTACAAAGCACACAAGCCACCCCCACTGCCATGTTTGTCGCGCCAGAACTGATGGACCTTGTGGTGAGCAATTTGTCGACTCCGATATTTTGCCCGGACGTCCACCTCTTGGCTCTGGAATGGATGAACGGACTTCATTTCGTATTCTTTCAACACTGATGGCGCTCACATGATGCAGTTTGCCAATTTTCTTGGTCGAGATACCGCTATAGATGAGCTGGATGATGCTATTTCACTTTTCTTGGGAAATCTTCTTCATGACTGCTCCTTGATTTGAACCAGTGACCTTTCGCTTGGGAATCAACCTAATAACACACTGAGCTATTAGGGAATGGGAAAACAGGTTGTAATTTGTAGTCTACAAGAAGAAAAAGAGTGTTCCACCACCCGGAGCAAAACAGTAACAATGCAGTCACATGACAAGAATCTGCAGAACTAATCATATGCTAAATAGTTGCAAGTCTAATTTATGTATCAGATAGCCAAGATGATTGTCTATAAAATGATGGTAGTCTCAAGTTCGAAGCTGTAGTGGATGGTGAGATATGGAGCCTGAAAGTCAAAAGTTCAGAACATTGTTACCCTTTTGCTCGTCACTGTATATCCCAGCTGATTCTGGGTCCAGGAGTCCAGTGGGCGGCGCTAATCTGTGATTGTCAGTTACTGAGTAGTTCTGCCCACTGGACTCCTAAGCTCAGAATGAGCAGGGCTCCAAATGAAAGAAAAATGACAAGTTTTACTGAATCTTTCCCCACAAGCCTATATATCAATTTGCTCTGCTCCTCATGCTCTATACCATGCTGCTGGCAGGTGAGACTGTATCTTCTTCATGACAGGTTCCCTTTTAGTTCGTCTTTTGGATCCAGTTTTATTTCTTATATTAGGGAGTTGCACAACTACGAATTCCCTAATATAATGTTACTATCAGAATTACTCCCTCTATAGGCAGGTAATAACCCTGCAGGGAGTTTCAAACCCCCTGCCGTTGAACTGCACAGGTTTGCACCGCCACAACAGCCGTCGTCTTTGCATGTAATTTACAAACACGCACTAGAGCATTTGCACTGACAGAATCATGAACATCTTCTCCAGTATCCAACGTATGACTTTTACAGCACGCAAGCGAGGAAAAGAAAAATCCCTCCAGAACTCCAATTCATAATCAAACCAGCCACTGCTTATAAAGGGAGTGATTGTGATAATAGTAGAATATACATTTATGAAATTCTCTCTTAAATTTATTAAATTGCCTCTGAACTGGAGCGTCTCTTTAAACGGAGACAGCTATTTTTAATGACATAACATGGTTTAGTCTAAATTTGCTGAGATTTGACCGGGTTCATTGTAATTCATTTAACCTAGTCATAATTTCATAAGCAGGCTGAGGGTAATATATCATGTGTCGTATGATTAGTTTCATCCCTATCATATGTACTAGATGATGGCTTCAGACGTTTGTCAGTGATTGTTCCTTTACTTTCATTACATTCATTTTTCTATTGGTTCTAGATTTGATGCCTATTTACCTTATTTTTCTATAAGTAGATCTTGGCCTATTCATGTCACGGTCAATCCTATATTCTTAAAGGGGTTGTCCATGACTATTCTCAGAATCAGCGGCACTCCAATCCATAGGCTGTGTCTGGTATTACAGCCTCATGTGAATAAGGCTCGGGCTTTACGACGACATTTGTCCGCAACATTTTGTCGCACCAATGGCGCGCGATAATTTTCATAATGATAGTCTATGGTGTCGCACTGCGACACGACAGTCGCAAAAAACTCATCCAAAATGGATTTTTCTGGGAATGTCGCAGCCGCAGCATGTCGCAGTGCGACACCATAGACTATCATTATAAAAATTGTCGTGCGACATCAATGTCGCGCGACACATGTTGCAGTGTAGTTGTGCCCTATGTGTCTCGCGATTTGTTGTCGCGCGACACATGTCGTTGTGTAGCCCTAGCCTAACTGCAATACCGGACACAGACCATGGACAAGAGCTGCTCCTTTTTTTGTATCTTGGACAACCCCTTTAAAAAAAGGTGTGGCCGTTTGTGTGTTGGATACTGGTGTACACAATATGAATGACGTAGTAGTTCAATTATAGTCTGTCTAAATATTGATCAATATATTGTAAAACAAGTATGAAATAAAGTAAATTTGCTATTTTTACTAAGCAACCTGTGATTATTGTATTAGAGAGTCCTCCAGCAACCTGTGATTATTGTATTAGAGAGTCCTCCAGCAACCTGTGATTATTGTATTAGAGAGTCCCCCAGCAACCTGTGATTATTGTATTAGAGAGTCCCCCAGCAACCTGTGATTATTGTATTAGAGAGTCCCCCAGCATTAGAGAGTCCCCCCATTCTAAGAGTGAGTCTAGCTGTCTAGACCGGGGGCCCAATTGACCAGTTAAAAGTGTCATTCCTCTGTTATCCTTACTAGAAGTTTATGAATGATTTGCCAACTGGGTGTTAACACTTTTTGGTGCATCCCCACACTGGACAAGGTCAGTATGTCTTTGATTAGACAGTGTCAGGCCTTACAGACTGGTGTCCGTCCAGACATGTCCTTTCTTGATGTGGTCGTGGTTATAAACTGCAGTCTCTCAGTAAGTGCAGTGTTGCCTACCATTGAAAAAAAAAGTCAGACAGGTTCAGGCTTTTTTGGCATGGATTCCTCGCCAAATTCCTCTGACAAAAATAAACAAACATTTAGTTAGCAATTTGCTCATAAACTTCTTGTAGGAATAATGGAGGAAAGGCACAGCATAGTCATAAGTAAAGATGCTCCAAAATTGTAATTTAATGAGGAATACAATTATTTTTAAAACAGAAAGTTGTCTCTAATTAGAAAACATAATGGCTTTTTTTTATTCCCAAAACTGCATCATTGCTAGGTAAAAAGACACATGATTTTATTTTTTCTTATCTCAGACAACCCCTTTAGTTGACATATGGCTCACCCCTTGTGAGGAGTCGTAAACATTAAAGGGCATCTGTCAGCAGTTTTGTACCTATGACACTGGCTGACCTGTTCCATGTGCACTTGGCAGCTGAAGACATCTGTGTTGGTCCCATGTTCATATGTGCTCGAATTGCTGAGAGAAATGATGTTATAATATATGCAAATGAGCCACTAGGAGCAACGGGGGCGTTACCATTACACCTAGAGGCATTGTTCTTTCTGCAACTGCTATGTCCTCTGCACTTTAATTGAAGTCAGGGCCAGGGGCCATCACATTTTTACTGTCTGGCCCTGTCAAGCAAAGTGCAGAGGGGGCAACAGTTGCAGAGAGAGCAGAGCCTCTAGGTGTAATGACACCGCCCCCGTTGCTCCTAGAGGCTAATTTTCATATGTTAAAACATCTTTTTCCTCAGCAATGCGGGCACATATGAACATGGGACCAACACAGATGTCTTCAGCTGCCAAGTGCACATGTAACAGGTCAGCCAGTGTCATAGGTACAAATCTGCTGACAGATGCCCTTTAAGATTTGATGCAATTTTTAGTATGGAAACATATCATTCCTTCCTTTATACGTCCCCTTCATATAGGACCCCTTTCTGGCTTTGGCTGCAGAAATCGCATCAAAAACTAAATGTGCAATTCCAGCCTTACTGCACTAAATTTTAGCGCAGAACGCCATTACCTATCCCTGTGATACATTACGTGGAAGAATCCCAGCATGTTACAGACACATCATTTATATGCAACACAGAGATCTAAAGTCTGTTAGCAAGTGACACTTCAGTGACCTGCTACTTATCTTTTTCTGCTGGCCAACATATTTCCTTGTGCCAGCTGATAGAACATTCACATCACCGTTTAGCTTTCCGTTCTGATGATCCATCAGAAGAAGAGAAAGGAGAAAAAAAAACAGGATCCTGTAAAATTCACATGACCTTATTTTGCGGAACGGGTGCGGACCCATTCATTTCAGTGGGGCCGCAAAAGATGCGGACAGCACACCATGTGCTGTCAGCATCCGTTGTTCTGTTCCGCGGGCCCGCAGAAAATATAGAGCATGTCCTATTAATAATGATAAACAAAGCAATGGCTGATCTTAGGGAGACCAGCTACAGAAAACACTGTGGAGCCTCATTTAAAAGTCTCAAGACAGCAATCCAAAGTGCAAAGCTCCCTGGGAAACAGTGATATGCGAAATAGTTGTGGAGCCCCAGTTATGGGTCTTCAACACAGTGAAAGCCAGATATCCCTCAAAGGAAGGAAAACCGAGCAAAGGGGTGTCCCCATTACAGAGATCACCAAATCCACCATGTTAAGTGGCCCCTATTAATAATTATAGGCTTTTCTTTAATGGGCCGCCTGTTCTGTGCAAAATACAGCGCGGTCGTGTGAATGCGCCCTTATGCGTAGGATTGCATAGGATCCATCTTTTTACAGAAGCCTGTAAAAAAACAGATCCTGTTGCATCAGATATCATCCATTAAAGCCATTTCCATCCAAAATCCGTTTTTTGAAACGGAAAAAAAGTCCAGCATGCAGTACAGTCCAGGATCCTGTTTTATTTAGTTTTTTTTCTCTTCTTCTGACGGATCATAAGAACAGAAAGCTAAACGGTGATATGAACTCAGCCTAAGGGAACCTTACAGTGAGTGTTTAGTTGGCCTACACTGCCCCAACAGGTGACATAAAGCATTGCACAGTTCCCATTGAAATCTGTGGGCTGTTGATGTAAGGCATGAATGCTCTGTGTCCTCCAGAAGAAGAATGACTACTTGTGGTTTCTCTCTCCGCCCTGAACTGAGGACTTCCTTCTGTGTCCACTCAGTGAGGTGTTTGGAAATGGGGTTTCTATCTGGACAACCCTGTTAACAAATGAGCTCGGATATATTGACAACAAGGCCGGTTTTTCTTTTAGGGTCCGTTCACACAGTGTATCCTTCAGCGGAATTCTCGCCGGCGGAGGCGTCCTTTTTGCCTCCCGTTCTTTAGAATGAGAGGCAGCGCTGAAGATCGTCAAGCAGAGGTTTACAGCTGCGGCTGTGCCGAGAACGGACATGTCCATTCTTGACTTAAACCGCCGCTACTAATGTGGGCACGGCGTTAAAACACAACACCGCTCCCAAATCTTTAGAGCTGCTTCCCAGTGAAATTAAGGGAAAGCATAAAGGACGTGGCCTCTGGAAGGATCTCGACAAACTTTCAGCGCAGCTGTCTGCTCCAAAATTCTGTACAAAAATATACTATGTGAACGGTCTCTTAGACATTTTTAATAAATGTGGCCCTTTATTTTGGACATGTAGAGCTCATCAAATACAAAAAAAAAATTAACCTAAACCCATCTCTACCAAATGTGCACAACAGATTCTTAAAGGTTAAAGGGATTGACAAAGATTACTGTTTTGTTTTTGTTTTTTGCCAGAAACAGTGCCACATCAGCTCAAAGATTGTGTCCGGTATTGCAGCTAAACTTCACTGTAGTGAAGGGAGCTGAGCTTCAATACCCCACACAACCTGTGAACAGGTGTGGTGGTATTTTTGTTAAAAGCAGCCATGTTTTTCTAATCCTGGACAACCCCTTCCTCCAACACGTTTGATAATTTCAGGGTACGTACTATAATACACAGGCAGAAGACCTTTATAGCACACGTTACCCAATAGACTCAGCATGATCTGAATTTCTGTGTCCATGCAGAACGACCTTATTTAATGTTTTGCATATTACATTTCCACCATAAGCTCCCCTTCATAATCACTGTAGAAGCTGATCCCTAAAGGTAAGATCTCTCTGCATCTACATGCCATCGCATTAACCCTTGTATGACCATGAGCTGTCTGCCTCCATACGCATTGATTGCTCTGCAATGGATTACCAGTGGGAACACAAAAAGGAAATCTGGCTACAGGTACAAAAATTAGGAACGCCAATTCAGTGACTTTGGGCTCAATTTTGTATAAAAACTCTTGCTTTATGATGTCGCTGGGTTTTGGAAAGATTCTGATTCAGAATCAGAAATAAATAAATAAAATTGGCTACTTAAAAAATAATTTTTCGCTCAATTCCAGTGACCGAAAGACTGAATTCATGAGACTGTATCACATTGTGTTTGGATTTGATTAAAATCTGCTTTCCTTTTTGTTGTCACCCAGAATTGCTTCTATATATATTGGTACTTGTCTGTAAATAGTAAGAAATCTGTGCGGTAATCGTACGGTTAGATATCCATAGTTATATAAATTATATAAATGTTTTAAAAAAATTGTGCCCAGCTCGAAAATAAAGTGACCTACACATGACACAGCTGATGATCAGAAGGGAGGTTATAACTCACAACTATAGTCTACCTTCACTACAATTTACATCTTGTACCTTTCTAACGGGCCAGAGAATAAACCTTTTTGTGGGAGCGCTGTGTGCATGAGGCTTTAAAGTGAATGTCCATCCTTTATGATCACTGTTTTTAAATCCAAACTCTGTGCCAATTCATTTCTTAAATATCGTTATAGCCATCAGCTCAGTTTGTCTGGTGCAGAGCTCCATAGACATAAATAATAACATCCTGGATGCCCGCAGTCACCACTAGAGGGAGCCTAGGAGGTTACTGCTTACTGTGTTATCATTCCATTCAGCAGCATGCAGGAAGCTCATAAAGGGGTTCCCCGGGAATGATTTAAAATGGCCGCCAGCAACCTCTCCTAGAATATAAGTAGGGCTGGGTGCCACCACTTGCAGAGGTGCCTGGGATGGTGAGGGAGCAGAGAATCATTACACTCTGCACTGCCTTATGATAAATCGTAATGATGCGATCCTGCCTATGATATGCCATCATGGCTGAGCAGCCTGACAGGAAAACTTACCAATATGTAGAATATGCAAGCGCCAGAGAGTAGTGTGAGGCTATTGCAGCCATTACAGGTTTGCTAAACCTGCTGCGTGAAAGTGGCCGTAAGGGAAGTATACCTTCAAAGGGACTATGTGACACCTTAAATGCTCCAGGTTACGCCAATCCACGAAAATCTATTCTTCTACCAATCTCATAATCTTAATCATAGGGTAACATGGTGACAGCATCTCATTGAGGTCTATAGCCTAAGCCAGTAGTCTCAAAACTACCACTATGCTCTGATACCCAACTTCAGTCAGGAGCATGGTGGGATTCGTACTTCAGTCCTGGCCTAAGCTATAGACTAATATGTTATCTATAGACTAATCTATTATCTAATCTGTTATCAATGTGGACATTAGATTGGAAAAGTCAAAGCAACAGTGGGGGGAACTAGATCTATGGCAGTAACTATGCTGCCACCTAGGATACCAGAACTTTGCTGTAGCCTTAACCTAACATCAGCAATATCTTCATTGTCTTGTTCTATGGAAATCATTGGAATGCTTAAACCAATCTAAATGCTAATAATACGCATGCGAAAATCCTATGGCTGTCAACCAGCTTGGCTTCTGTAAATGGGAATATCTGCTTGTCTGCATGCCACAGCTGCCTTACCAATGCCTAATTCTTCGGCAAATTGCTTACTCTACTTTCCTCCCAGCATTCGTGCTGATTGTTTGCAGATTGTCTTGCATGGCATGGCTAATATGTTGCTGTAATATTGAATCAATGCCTATCATGATCAAAACTGTTAAAATGTCCTGTCATTGATGCCGTAGAGGAAGCCATTTTGTGTCCTGCATCGATATGGAAACAAAGACTAGAGGCAAGTGATATCACCTATAAAGAATGATCAGGGTGCCCTATGTCTAAGTACAAGTTATTAGTCGAGGCCTTGGTCAATGCTTCTGTTGAAGTCCTCATTTGATGTCATCAGCCCTTTAGTGCATTGGGGTTGCAGCCCACAAAATGGCCTCCTCTGAGTTGTTATTTAAAGGGATAGCTTAATGCTTGACTAATTTTCTGACTTTTTTTTTTGTTTGTTTCCAGCTCTGAAAGCAAGACAGAGAAGAAAGCTGCCTCAGGGAAAGGTGTTGACAGGGAGACATGTCTCTGACTTGCTCTTCAGTCTATTTTTACAAGCAAATTTAAAGAATATACTTGCCGCTCTATGTGGGTTATTTACACTGTAAATCATCACATCCATTAGCAGTGCAATATATAGCAGTGCAATATTTTTTTAAGAAATGTATTAGCTCACTTGCTGTCAGAGAACTCGGCAATGAAGCCTTCCTGACAGAGGGGGATCTCATTACTGTAACTTTCTTCGAAGAAAATGCTGTATGGATTTCATGGTTCTCATTTCACTTAGGCTTGTTCTTATTTTTACATTGTTGTTATCTCATCCATATCAAAGTCAAGTTTCTAGGTGACACCTAAACACAGTGTAGGCGGCCATTTTGTGGAACTGAGTTTGACCAAGCTGGGACCACCAATCAGAGCACTTTTTAGCAGTGATATCACCAAGGAACGAGACGAGTGTCTTAGAGTTGTCACGTGTTCCTCAAACGCTTTATCGTGGATATTACGTTCAATAAAATGTCTGCCTCAACTGTGTGTAGGTAAGTTACTAGGTATTCTGGAAAGGGTTCAACGAGAGCAGGTCTAACTGGTATTCTACACGATTCCATCCCATTTGTATGTGGCTAGAGATCAGAACAAAGATGGACGCTGAAATGTAAGTCATTGCTGCAGGTTGATTTAAAGGAGGTTCTCCAATTGCAACCATATCGTCATTTTAGTGCTGAGTGTTGGTATAGGTCGACCACCAGCATCATTCATGATTACACAGTAGACCAAGAACACGTCCCATTGCAGCGAAGAAAAAAAATAATATAAGAGGTAAAAATCTTTTATAAAATCAAACTGGAAACTTTTTTTAACTTCCTCTACAATTAAATGTAAGGTAAGTAGCGGCTTTCAGCTTTGTTTCCGGTCAAAGCAGCAGGACGCCCCACAAGCAGCTGCTGGATGGGAGTTCTCCAGAGTTCAGATATTATATATGAATTACTTTTTTAACCTTTCACTGCAGAGAAAGTTAAAGAAGTTTCCATGTATTCTTGTTAAAAGGGTTCCCCAACAATAAGCTAATCACAGGGTAGCAAGTCTTCAATTTTCTTGCAGTGCCACCACAGAAAAAATGAGACAGGAAACATTTCCCATTAATGCCCGTAAGTTGTCCAGGTCCTCAAGATGCACTCCACTAGATGAAGATCTTGAAGGGGAAATTCTCTTCTATTGGCTCCCTAATAGAGTATTTTAAAATGGGGTTTCTAAAGCACACAACATGACTTGGTGCCCATCGAGGTTAATGGAAATCTGCTGCCAGATCCTCCTAGCTGTAATACTGTATGTCCAATAGATAGGGGTTGTTAAATACGAATTTGAGAACCTCCTTTAATTTTCTATTTTAGAAAAATATTGAATATTCTCACAAAGACAATGGTAGGTCTCTCTGTCATTAATGCACATCCTAACTCATCCTTCTCCATTAGACTCATTGACTTCACTCACAGAGTATATATTAAAGGGGAACTATCGCAATCTATTTGTTATACTAGTGAAAAGTACTTACACGCTACAGTTTAATTTATGTTTTATTTATTTAGAAATCAATGTATAGTTTTGATTGTATTTTATGTTATTGTTCCGTATATACCGAGGAATCTTTTGGCTGCCATATGCCTGATATATTTCATGTGTTAAATATATTCCTGACATATGGGTGGCCTACTGTTGTCAGGTTTATTAGTGGACTGCTTAGTGAAATTCCTTGCTGTAAAAAGCACATTTCAGACATAAATCAGAGCTTTGTTCTGAATTCCCAGAGTCTTGTTCCTAAGCACCTCTTTATGTTTGTTTTTTATTGAAAATTGTAACCGTAATACACTGAAAAATGACACATAATGGTGCAAAGTATGCAGTACCTATGCAATTTGCCCCTATGTCACTGAGTATATCCCACTGGTCGGAGCATTTTCGCATCCTGTGCTGAGAAGTATAGAGTTTCCTTTGATACTTACACTGTTTGGGTGCGGTGGATGCTAAAAAGTAGTCTCCAAAAAAAAAAGTACAATAATAGGCACCAAGTCTGGTTATTGATGAGCTCTACCCTATTGCACACGGATTATAAATTATTATAAATGACATCATCTCTCGCCTTCAAAAGGTCTATGGTTGTTATAGTCCTATTTCTGTAGAAGTTCAATACTATCTAGGAGCGAGACCGAAAAGTAATATGTTCTTGTTTACCTCTTCAGATGAAAGAATGGCATAGTATAAATGATTCTGATCTATACCTATCTTTTTATTTTGTATCACTCAGCCTGTAATTTCCCTTTTCTCCGTCTCCATACATGTTTAAAAACTGAGTCATTTAATATAAAGCAGTAGATAGATAACTGGGAGGAGGGGAGAGGAGGGATATGCAGCTGCAGCTACCGACATCAGAAAGCAGAAGAAAGAAAGAAAAAGACTCACAATATGTGGATTAGACACACCTCTGGCTGCACTACATCTAATGTACATGTACAGCTGACGAAGAAAGCATTAGAGGTTTTGTTACTTGCATAGGTAAGTAAGCATTAAACAGGAAGTAGTAGTAATCATGAACTATAGTAATTTATCACTTGTTAATAATTTTACTATCTGCACTATCTGGCATATGACTCTAAAGTTAGACTTAAGCTGGCCTTACACGTTCAATTAATGTAGGCCAAATCCACTGAATTTGTGTGACCTGATGGCTATCTCGTGTGTGTGGATTTGAGAAACAAAGGATCAGGATGTTAGATTTCAACATGTCTGATCCTAATTGATAGGTTAAAAAAAATAGTAGACAGTGCTCCTAGGCAAATTATGGGTTATGGTGAATTCACCAGTTGTATAATGGGTTGTCTATTCCCAGACGCCCACTAATACACCTAAAGGCCAAGAGATCCTTCAGAAATAAACACTCAGGGGTCCCTGTTTAATGAACATCCTAGGCAGGAGGGCACTAAACCATCAAAACCTTCAGAACATGAAGAGTTGGTGCCAATGTAGAACACGATATGGATGGAAACATACCGTACATCCAGGGTTCAAGAGTTGCCCAATAAAACACGGAAACTCTGTAGTAGGCATAAAGGTAAACTCACTTTCTCATAGCGGTTAGTAGCAAATCAACCACTTACCCCCTTCCAATAGACATGTAGGATTGGTAGGCATACAATGAATGGTGTCCGTCTCTGGATAATGGATTTTTCCAACCCTGTTCTCAAGGAAGGTGAGCTACAGCCAGAGGAGTGTGCCCATGCAGGATGGAAAGGAGTGGAAATTTTTGGAAGCCATAGTTATTGGATGTACAGCATCTAAATATACAGGGTGGGCCATTTATATGGATACACCTTAATAAAATGGGAATGGTTGGTGATATAAACTTCCTGTTTGTGGCACATTAGTATATGTGAGGGGGGAAACTTTTCAAGATGGGTGGTGACCATGGCGGCCATTTTGAAGTCGGACATTTTGAATCCAACTTTTGTTTTTTCAATAGGAAGAGGGTCATTTGACACATCAAACTTATTGGGAATTTCGCAAGAAAAACAATGGTGTGCTTGGTTTTAACGTAACTTTATTCTTTCATGAGTTATTTACAAGTTTCTGACCACTTATAAAATGTGTTCAATGTGCTGCCCATTGTGTTGGATTGTCAATGCATCCCTCTTCTCCCACTCTTCACACACGGATAGCAACACCGCAGGAGAAATGCTAGCATAGGCTTCCAGTATCCGTAGTTTCAGGTGCTGCACATCTCGTATCTTCACAGCATAGACGATTGCCTTCAGATGATACGAGATGTGCAGCACCTGAAACTACGGATACTGGAAGCCTGTGCTAGCATTTCTCCTGCGGTGTTGCTATCAGTGTGTGAAGAGTGGGAGAAAAGGGTTGCATTGACAATCCAACACAATGGCCAGCACATTTAACACATTTTGTAAGTGGTCAGAAACTTGTAAATAACTCATGAAAGAATAAAGTTACGTTAAAACCAAGCACACCATTGTTTTTCTTGTGAAATTCCCAATAAGTTTGATGTGTCAAATGACCCTCTTCCTATTGAAAAAACAAAAGTTGGATTCAAAATGTCTGACTTCAAAATGGCCGCCATGGTCACCACCCATCTTGAAAAGTTTCCCCCCTCACATATACTAATGTGCCACAAACAGGAAGTTTATATCACCAACCATTCCCATTTTATTAAGGTGTATCCATATAAATGGCCCACCCTGTACATACAGAGTCGGTACTTTAGCTCTTGGAAAAACTGTGAAAACATGATATTAAGCGTTAAAGGGGTTTTCTCAGAAAAAACACAATGGTCTATTTTTCATTCCAAAGTCCAAGATCATCAGTGTCTGATCGGTGGGAGTCCAACACCCGGGATCCTAGCCAATCAGCTGTTCGAGAAGGCATCGGTGCTCGCAGTAGTGAAACAGCCTTCTTGCAGCTTAGCCTAGGCCAGTGATGTCACGTTCATCAGTCACGTGGCCTAGGTGCAGCTCAGCCCCATTGAAGTGAATGGGGCTGAGCTGCAATACCAAGCAAAGCCACTATACAATGTACGACGCTGTGCTTGGTGATCTGAGAGAAGTCTGTGGTGTTAATGTGAGCACTGGTGTCTTCGCAAACAGCCGAACAGGCTGTTTGTCCCTGAAGTCAAACCCCCAGCGATCAGAAAACCCCTTTAACCACCATAAGATATTCAGTATTTATGTGCTGTATGCATTTTTGAAGCTGGTGAATTATTTGCTGTTTTTTTCCCTTCTCTGTCCTCTTCAAGGGGCTTAGAGATGGAAAATTAAGCGTTCACAGGGAAAAACAATGTTGGAATTAAAACACATACTCATGACACCTGACTTTTTGGGGAATTTTTTAAATTTAGAGTATTCCATTTATGCTTTTAACATTTTTTTCTAGAAGATATAATGTATAATCTATTTAAATCTGTGTTTTGTAACTGTAGTTTAGGTTTGGCACTACAGTTTCACATATTCCAATGTAAAAGTCAAAACCATTTTAATGATTTAATAACCTATAATTTGTTAAGATTTATAATAAGAATAATATTATATTATGAACATAAATGATACACAATATTTCTGAAAATATATCACATTTTCATAATATAAGAACCAAATCTGTTTATAATGTAGTCTGTAAATAGATGTAGAGTAACTTAGAAATACACAAAGAGCCAAATTATGTTAACAGATTTTAGCTGCAAATTGTCAGTAAATGTATAAATAGTCAGTAAGATCAACATTTTTTTAATTTACGGGTAAGGCAAAAACTGGATCTCAGATAAATATGCATGTATGACTTCACCTACGGTTTTAGGTCTACTTTCTTTAATTTTGTCTAATGGTTTTTTAGAATTTTGTCAGACTGTTCACTGTTAATATTTCAAAATGTAATAAAAAAGAGTTGCCAAATTTCAAATAAATGTAAAAAAAAAATAAAAATAAGAAAAAAAAAGTATTATTAAATATCTTAATAGCCAGTAATGGTGATACAAATAGTAGTAGTAAGTAATGGACCCATGCTACTTACCAGGTATATAATTATAGTGTTAATAAATCTTGAATGGGAAGACAATTGGGCCACGACTGTGACCGCTTCTTTTTTAATCATGTAGTAAATGATACTGTATTCCTGGTTAGAATTCATCTTTATAATCAATAAGTTCAAGATAATTCTTCAAATTTGAAAACCATTATAATTTACAGGAAAGAATCTCAGATGCTGTGACATTAACTTGCTCGTCTTGCAATAGCATTAGGCATTCAAACAGTATGCAGACATTTCCAGTACAATACAATGGATTTACCAGGATGGGCTTCTTCTGGTTGAGAACTACATGATGCACAAGTGTCATTGACATGTGGCGGCTCTTCAGCTATGATCATTTTTAGGGATTTCTGTAAAAGAAATGTGGGGTCGTTCTCCAGTATTGAGGTTCTCTAATCAGTGAGTCCATCTCCTGGCATGCAAGCAAACAGTTGGTTTTACCAGTGGAAGCTATGACCATCTGTCTTATGATGACCTCTCAGCTGAATGGCTGTCATTGACATCCAGAATGGGGAATGCTCTGGCTCATAGAGGGGGATCACAATTGGGAACCTTTCTCTACAATATCATGAGACATTTCTTTTAACATGAAAAATCCTTATTAAAAAAAATCAGCCTTTGGGCAATAACTGAGAATTCTACATATCCTACAAAGTTTTAATTATGTGAATTCCTCTACAAGTCCAAAGCTGAAGCCATGTTGGCCATGAACACCAAGCGACACTAATATGCATTTCTTGAAGAGCAGTATAGGGAATACTTCTGCCAGCTACACTACATAGCAAAAGCATTACAGGAACCCTCCAGTTGTACTTATTCAGTATGAAGTCCTTAAAGGGGTTTTCTGACTTTTTTATACTGATGAACTACCCTCGGGATAGGTCATTAGTGAGTGATGAGCGTTGGTCTGACACCCGGGAACCCCACCAATCTGCTGTTTGAGGAAACCGCTGCATTCTCACAGCTTACCAAACACAGCGCCATACATTGTATAGTGGCTGCACTTGGTATCGCAGCTCAGCTCCATTCTGCGCCTAGGCCACATGACTAATGAACATGACATCACTGGCCTATGGTAATCTGCAAGATGAACATGACACTCACAGGAACGCCATAGCCTTCTCAAACAGCTGATTGGTGGGGGTCCTCCACTGATCAGATAGTGATGACAGTTCAAGAGGATAGGTCATCAGTATCAAAAATTTGGAAAATCCCTTTAGTATTTCATGATTACAAAAGGTCTCTGTGCTTCTGTGGGCACCAGATTGTGTTAGTCACAGGAGAAGGGCAAGTTTCCACTCCAAGTGCCCAAGATGTGAACATGGCCAGTAGCAAATCACAATGACTTTTTGGATTTGGTGGGTGATGGGACCAAGTTTTGTAGGTAACTCTTTGTCTTTGTGATTGAGATCACTTATTTAAGATTAAATAGTTTTTAAATGAAAAGATTATTATACATTTGGTTGACAGTTTTCAAATTTTTTGTTCCAACCCATAACCACTTTTGGTAAATTGGAGATAATGTCTAATGATGATTGATTTCTAATGATTGTTGTATGTATTTGTTTGGCCACAAGAAAATAAAGTGCATTTATCTATGGACAAATCCAGCAAAATTGACTTTTTAGTCTAACCTCATTTTTTGTGTGACTTAAAATATAAATGAGATAAGCATATTTTACCAGTCTATTGCATATTTCTCCAGTGACCACTGGGTTTATTTGTTGTTAAGATAATTTATGTAAGATTTTAGATGTGACTTTATTTATAAATTGTTAATGAACACTTAAAGGAACCAGTAATATCCTGGCCCTCCAACATGACCCACTTGATACCAAATATTCTTCCCTTGAAGGTCTCACGCATTTCCTCATTGTAAGGACATGGGCTTAGAGGGCCTTCCACAAAAAGACCTTTATAACATTGTTTATGTCTCATGAAAGTCACATAGGTGGTGGCCTAAGAGTTCACTCATAGGCTTTTATAATTCCTATACATTGAATGCACCCACTAGTCCAACTCTTAAAGGGGTTGTACAGAATTGAAAAAAAAAATACTTTCTTCTGTAAACAGCACTATACCTGTTCACAGGTTGTGTCAGGTAACACAGATCAGCTCCAAGTTGACCCGTGGACACGTTTGGTACTGTTTCTGCAAGAAAGCAGCCATGTTTTCTTATCCTGGACAACCTTCTTAACTTGTCTGATCTGACTTTTCTAAAACATTTTCAAGGAAAACCACTGGGAAAAAAACCTGGTCATGTTGAAGGGTCAGAGTAGCCTTTCTCCATATTGATAGCCTGTTTGACTGGGAAGGGCAATACACATGTAAATGTCATTGCATTTTTCCATTGACTGTTTCTTTTCTTCCTAGAACAATGTCAGCTTTAAGCACATTTTCACCATTTGTTTCAGCCGTGTAAAATTGCATCGAATGAGAAGCTGATTGCAAATTGTTAGATTTACTTTTTAATTTTCAATTATTTTGTCAAAATCACCCAGATTTGGATGTAATTTAATACAGATGTTTATGTGTTGTGTGCTTTTTTTGCATAGACATTTCTGTCATGTGACAATAAATATTTAGTAGAACGATCTGCGCTGTGTCGTGACCTGTTTGAATTCAACATCTGCTTCGACGCCAAGCTCTAGGTCAACACAAAAAGAACAGAAAAGACCAACAAATTTCACTTTGAACTCATTGCGGACACATTTTTTGGTTTGTATTTGACAATCAGTAGAAGAATAAAACGTCTATAATCAATCATATGTTCCCGTCATCATGAAGTGCAGAGCAATCTGTGGGCAGCATGTTATGGAGCAGGAGAAGATGAGCAGATTGATATATAGTTCTGTGGGAAAAGATTTAGTACAACTTATACAGTATTTTATTCATTTAAGTTCATTTTCATTCTAAACTTTGAAGTCAAGGAGGTGGCTGTCTCTGGTCAACAGTAGGACTACCTCCTTGACGTTAAAACTCAGAATGAACTTGAATTTAAATGAATAAATTTAGTTTTTCTTAAAGGGCCTCTGTCAGCAGATTTGTACCTATGACACTGGCTGACCTGTTACATGTGCACTTGGCAGCTGAAGACATCTGTGTTGGTCCCATGTTCATATGTGTCCGCATTGCTGAGAAATTTGATATTTTAATACATGCAAATTAGCTTCTAGGAGCAATGAGGGCGTTGTTATTACAACCAACAAAGACTCTCACCCAACAAAGAAATTAGAAAATTCTTAATTTGGAGGAATTTGGCAATAGCGTTAAGGAGAATCTGAATATAGATTTATTCCGCTCCATAGAATCCACGGAAGCAAAGCTAACAGCTTTTAATGATTGTATAGAGGCCACACTAAACACCTTAGCACCTATGAAACATAAACAGCAACCTCGTCCCCCTAATAAAAACCCGCCTTGGTTCACTGCTGAATTAAGAGAGGATAAAAAGACTACCAGAGCCCTTGAAAAGGCCTGGAGAAAAAATCCCATAGAAGACACCAAAATTAAATGCAAAATAAGTATGAGAAAGTATAGAGATTAATATTAAAAAATATCAAAAGAACATACTATTCAAATAAAATAGGCAATGCGGCTAACAACACCAGAGAATTTTTCAAAGTGGCTAAAGAACTAGCCAATTCTAGATGTAAGATTGCAACGACGGAGCACTCTCAAGCACTGTGCCAGCAAATGGCCGACTACTTTGCTGAAAAAATCCAGAAACTTAGGGACAATATCCCTATGTTTCATAGGACGGACGAGACACTTTCTTCTTCACTCTCAACCTTACCCTATTCCCTCACAGAATTTCAGCCCATCTCTGAGGAGAGAACGATTGAAATCATTGGAGCTCTTAGATCCTCCTCCTCGCCTCTAGACCCATGCCCGGCTGCCGTGGTGAAGTCCGCCGCGGTTGCAATGGCACCATACATTCGAGACATTATAAATAGTTCAGTTTCCAGCGGTCAGGTGCCGGCTATTCTGAAGCAGGCAGTGGTAACACCCCTGCCTAAGAAACCGGCGCTACCTGTGACCGATCTGAGTAACCTTAGACCAATTTCGGGACTGCCGTTCGCTGCAAAGATAGGCGAGAGGGAGGTTGTTGCACAACTACAGGGATATCTGGAGGCCAATCACATTCTTGACAACTTCCAGTCGGAATTCCGACCCGGAAGGGGTACTGAGACCGCTCTGGTCAATGTCCAGGACGATCTACTGATGGCATTAGACCAGAACGACTCTATGGTCCTAGTCCTTCTGGACCTATCATCCGCTTTTGACACTATTGACCATCAAGTGTTACTGAACCGGTTGAAAGTGGTAGCCGGATTAAATGGAAAGGCCTTGGCATGGATAGTCTCATTTCTCAGGACAGGGTACAACGAGTGAAGCTGGGGGTATTTCACTCAACCGATCTTTCACTGTCCTGTGGAGTACCACAAGGCTCGGCACTATCCCCAGTCTTGTTCAACATCTATCTGAGACCATTGGCCGACCTCATCAGGAGCCACAATCTTCAGTTTCATGTTTATGCGGATGATACACAACTGTACTTTAGGCTTGCCAAAGGAACAGTTGATCAAGTCGATCTGGCCGGATGTCTCTTGGAGATCGATCACTGGATGAGTGCCAATCATCTAAAGCTTAATGGCACCAAAACTGAATGTATTACATTTAGTGACCAGAAAATTACACCCTCAGCACCCCAATGGCCATTGTCTTTTGGACCTGTCCCTGAGACAGCCATCCAGGTTAGGGACTTGGGAGTGGTCTTGGACTCCAGATTAACCCTTGCTCCTCAGATAAATCAGGTGGTTAGTACCTGTCACTACCAGCTGAAACTTCTGAGGAGGATCTTAAAATACATCGAATCCCCTCTCAGGAAAGCCTTGGTCGGAGCAGCGATCAGCAGTCGGTTGGACTATTGTAATGCCTTGTACATGGGACTTCCTAAGAAGAAATTGCATAGACTTCAACTTGGGCAGAATGCCGCAGCAAGGCTACTAACGGGTGTTGCCCGTCGAGAGCATATCACTCCCTCTCTTAATGCCTTGCACTGGCTCCCCGTCCAACAACGGGTGATGTTCAAGATTAGATGCTTCATGCATAGGGTATTCCATGGTGTGGGGCCCCTGTACCTGTGACGTAAATTCACCAGGTACGCCCTGTTGAGGACATTGAGGTCTAGTAACTCTGCAAATTTTAACATCCCGCAAGTTAACAAGATCATACGTGGAGGTAGATCCTTTTCGGCTCAAGGGGGCAGATTTTGGAACCACCTACCTCTGGCCCTGAAAATGATTCCCAGTCTTCTCTCATTCAGACGTGCACTGAAAACCTTACTTTTCAAACAGGCGTTTGATCTTCCTATATAACACTTATTTTTGGTTCATATAATTTTGGGGGTTTTCCTAAATTTTAGTCTATAAATTCACGGTTGGTAATGTCCCTTCTATTTTAAAGATACTTTTTCCTCACGTTTATTAATTTTGTTCTCTTCACATTCTCTATATCTCGTCCGAACCCTTTAAACCTTGAGATCCCCCTACCTTCCCTCCCTTTTTCTTGATTCTCCATTTGATAAGTGCTAGAAAATTGGTCTCTGGAATAGGTGCCTTATTCTCTAGGCCTTTACGGCCCATGGCAAAGTGTCATGCCTTCTTGAATCAGCCAACTAAGCGCATCAAGGCCCTAAGGGTAAGACTGCGTGTACACAAGACTATACATCATCATCATCATCACCTAGAGGCTCTGCTTTCTGCAACTACCAGTCCCTCTCCACTTTGAAAGGACCAAGCGTGATGGTGCTGTGTCAATCAAAGTGGAAAGAATGTGGCAGTTGCAGAGAGAGCCGAGCCAAAGTAAATACAATGCCCCCGTTGCTCCTAGAGGCTCATTTGCATATATTAAAACATAATTTTTCTCAGCAATGCGGACACATATGAACATGGGACCAACACAGATGCCTTCAGCTGCCAAGTGCACATGTAACTGGTCAGCCAGTGTCATAGGCACAAATTGGCTGACAGATGCCCTTCAAAGTGGTTGTCCCATTTGAGACATTGGCCAGAAAGGTATTGGTCCCAGACCCGCACCTATCTCCAGAACGGAACAGAGAGCAGCTGCACATGCGCTGCCACCTTCCATTCATTTCTAAGTAGGTTCAGAAAATAGCTGAGCACGCTCGCTCAGAATTTTTCTGAACTCCCATACAAATGAGTGGAGACTATGCCGCTCATACACGATGCACTCGCCTTCACTTTTGAGGGCCCGTTTTAGAGATAGATGCAGGTCTCAGAGGTGGGTCCCGCACCTTTCTGACTTTGATGGCATATCCTAGTGATATGTTATCAAAATCCCAGCTGATACAACCCTTTTAATCTTTTCCCACAAAACTATATATCAATCTACTCATCTCCTTCTGCCCTATAACATGCTGCCTGCAGATTTCATGGTGACAGGTCCCTATTAATTTAGTAGTTTTAACAAAGGATAATCGGACAGCAGGATATCTGAGATTAATGCAGTAAACACAACTCACTCTATCTATCTATGTATCTATCTATCTACCCAAGTATAGTGACCTTAATCCTCACAGTTGACTCTTAATTGAGAGCTAGGCATTACATGGTGGTCAGCTATTTTAGGGGTTGTTCCATGACAATTCCTGTCCATACACCCTATAAGGAAAAATGCATGTCACAGAGGAGGTCCCCTGCACAGGACCCCCTCTGTGAGCCAAAATGGTAATTCGATTAAACTTTAATGCCTTTCATGTATACTTGGTTAGCTATTCCCGAAACGCCCACAGGAATGCGTAGAGTGCTATAGATCAGGGATGCTAAACCTGCGGCCCTCCAGCTGTTGTAAAACTACAACTACAATCATGCCCTGCTGTAGGATGATGACTGTAGGGTGTCTGGGCATGCTGGGAGTTGTAGTTTTGCAACAGCTGGAGGGCCACAGGTTTGACATCCCTGCTTTAGATGGTTACCCCTGGTACAGCCAGATGCTGATTCCTTAGTGGCAACAGTTATTCACTTTCTAAAAAGTTAAATAGGTTGATCAGAATTTTTAAAAAAAGTGGCTGCTTTCTTTCACAAACAGTGCCAAACATGAACCATGGGTTGTGTCTAGTATTGCAATTCAACTCCATTGAAGTGAATAGGACTGAGACGCAATAGTGGATAGTCATGTCCTGGAAACCTCTTTGAAGTCACTATTTGAATGATCATCCGCCTTTCTCTAAATACCACTGTACATAATGATGGCCGCCTCCAAGGACTGTCACCAATGTTTCATATGAAGCAATGGCTGAACATCCAAAATATATTCATTTAAAATGTTTTAATCTCTTCAATGCAGAGATAAAGGTTAACTTGTAAAAATGACTCTCTCTTGCTAAGAAGAGAGCAATTGCTGACAATTTTGCGTGGGTCTGACTTGGCTCGCACGCCTTCTTAGTTTTCGCTTCTGCAAATTGTAAAGCAATGGGTTAAAACTTCCCTTTGAAATGAGATGTCCATAACCTGTTTTCATTATTCTTGAATTTTAGACAGGCTTAATAGGTTTGCTAATTAAGACAATATTATTGAGTACTTTCTGTTTTAATTAGACAGTAGTTAAAAATTCATAAACATGAGGAACAATTCCAAGTGCTTGAGTATTCCCTGAAGATCACATCTCTCGCAGTATAAGGGGATATGTATATTAATGCAACAATTCCTCAGGCATTTGAGGAGTTTACTTCGACATATAAATAGATTATCCTCCTAATTATTCATCCGCTATACATTAGGTAATGGGATCTAATATCTTAAAATACATTTATACTATTCAGGAGTGTATGTCCACTAGACTGTGTGTGTTTCATTCATTCCTACAGGAGTTACAAAAAATGGTGTCCTTGGCTTTGGTATTTGGGTCTAAATTTATTGATCTTTGCTTATTTATGATCATTTCGGGAAAAAAAAAGTCTCCTTTTATTTGTCACAGTGTAAAGGTCGAGGTTCCATAATGGATTTGTCCACCGTTATTGTAGATTGAAACATTGCTTCAGATAATGGCTCATATGGGTGTAGATGTGCCTGTTGGCCAGCCCTCCAATTCCATGGTCTTTATCGGTGTACCACTGAGAAGGCAAAGAACATACAGTTGTAAAAGGCTATTCCAGTAACTTACCGTATTTTTCACTCTATAAGATGTACTTTGTTTCCCCCCAAAAGTTCCATTACGGAAGTGCTCATTAGTACAGTAGGACCAGGGAGCGTTGAATACAGTGCTCCTTGTGCTGGCTGTACTCGCCCCTTCCTAGCCTGCAGAAGCTGAGCTCTGTGCTGTGACCTCCACACAGCGTGAGAACGTAGGCATGCTCTGTGACCTCACGCTATGTTATGTCAGGTCACAGCACAGCAGGAAGAGAGCTGGATCTCCAGTGATAGCCCAGTGCGGAGCAGGAGAGGCGAGTTAATTAATTTATTTTTTTGTTTGATCTGAGGTCTGATTAACACTGGGGATCTGATTAACATTGGGGGTGTGATCTCAGGTCTGATTTGGTGTCTGAGCTGAGGTCTAATTAACATTGGGGGTCTGATCTGTGGTCGGGTGACTGAGCTGAGGTCTGCTTAATATTGGGGGTTTGAGCTGAAGTCTAATTAACATTGAAGGTCTTATTAGAGGTCTGAGTTGAGGTCTGATTAAAGGGGTTATTCAATACTAAAAACTGCCCCCCAGGTGCTCGGGCCCCTCACAGGGAATATACTTACCTGGCTCCCCGCGCTGCTCCTGGTCCCTGCACCACCGCTGCTGTTTATCCCCATGCGCGGATGAAAACATCCCGTGTCGGGGGGAGCAGCCAATGGCAGGCGGGGACGGGGACTAGCCTCCCTAGCATCGCAGGTGACGCTAGGGAGGCTCCCCCTCGTCCCAATCTGCCATTGGCTGCTCCCCCCGACACCGGATGTTTTAAACCTTACCAACAGTATGTGAAGAGGATTCTTGAGCAGCAGTCGCACCTGGATCATTGGTGCCTAAGGGGGCCCCATGAATCCTCCACCATTTTACAAAGGGCACATGGTAGGTGATGAGCTCTGTTAGACATTTTGCAATAGATAGATATACAATAAACGGAAAATAAACTTACCATAGTCTCAAAGTCCACTCCGGCATCAACAAGAGCTTTTGAAATTTGTGCCGCTTGTTGAAAGTGAACATTGTCTAAGAAAATAAATTAAAAATTATTTTGTCAAAGATGGAAAGAGATTTGAACTAATCATATACATGTATAGTGAAACCTCTTTGAGCAGACCACCCTATCTAGGCCAAATTTTTAGTTCCCGTATATTCTATGCATATTAACCTTCTTCTCTTAGAGTGCCACCCAACCAGAAGACCTTACTTTTAAGGTAGTCATCTCAAAGAGGTTTCATTGTATTTTGATGTCTTTTTATTCATCTTTGTGAGGATCAAAAGTGGTTAATAATGAACATGTGTTGGCATCATGGTAGATCCAGACATTGATTCATATGAAATAATTATATTGCTAATAATTTACATTTGCAGACAATTAGTGTTAAAATAAAGAGTTCTGTCTCGGTCATCATGATGTAACATTTGGCCATCAAGTTTCTGTTTTGTCAGTTTTGATGGTAGAAATCTGTCACGGGTACTAGAAGACTAATTAGAGAAGGCTTACCATCTGCTGTGCCGTGGATTAGAAGGTATCCCACATCCTTAAACTTCGATGCTCTTGCCATGACTGTTGAACTCTGCAAAACAAAAAAAAACAGTTGACTCATTAATTTGATTTTTGCAATGCTATAATGAAGTTAAAGGGCCCCTTTTGAGAAATAAAATCATATATCAAGATAAAGACAGACTCTGCTTTCTGCCTAATTATTCCTTTGAAAACCGTGATTCTTTATCTTATTAAGAAATTAAACATTCTTGGTTTCTTTCTGTGTATGCATTGCTTTTTTTTGCATTAGGAAATCTTAAAGTGCTTTTCCATGGAAAATTAAAAAAAAGCTAATAATGGACTAGGACATGTTAAAAATGGCAAGCTTTACTTCCCTCTACTGATTCCCCACAACTGCAGTACAGAGACTGCTCTGGTCTCTGCTGCTCTGCACTTCCAGTCCCAGTCTGACGTGCAAGAAACACTAGGAAAGGTGCCTTAATGTCAGTGATTGGCTGAGCAGGCCTTTTCCAGCGTTTCTAGCATTTTAAGGGTGGACATTGCAGAGTAGTGTCAAAATGGCATGGGGGGAGGGGGTAATCCATGTTCTGGCCAATTTTTTAAATTGTCCCAGCAACACCGCTTTAAATAGCTCAAATAGCTTAAATAGCTCAAGTTGACCTGTCCTCATTTGGCAGAGTGGTGTATTCAGATTATAATGTCTACCAACTACAGTAGATATAGGGCTCAATAAGACTACACTCCTGCCCAAAGTAATGGAAGCATTGGTTAACATGTAGGTAACAGTGCGGGATAACTGAAACTCTTGGAGATCTGGCACTCCCAACCAATGTCTTACTGGGTCTTCTTCTTTGCCATAGGTCAAAGAGATATTGTAGAAAAGTTAAAAAAATAGGAATGAATTTCTTGTTTTCTCTAGTTTTTCTTTAACTATCATGTCTTCCATGAATTTTAAAAAAGTTGAATGTAGTGGCAAAAGATGACGCTACTTAAATTGACAGCGAAGACATCTGGGTCACTAGGAAAACTAGAGCGTTATAAGGTTTGTATTAGAGTTAGGTGTCTCTTGAGACGAGGAGCTCTTTGGAGTCTTCTCTTTTGCCTTACACTGGCAGGTAATTTCAGCTGCTCTTTGCAAATGTTAGCTACAGATTGTAAAACAAGAGTATTCAATATGCTGGTGTTTACCTATGGGCCCATTTCCATGATATGGTACAGAGATTCAATGTGATTTGGATGGCAAAGATCTCAAGTGGCCTTGGTGGTAGAGCTCCTCCTTAGCCGAGAGCTTAGATGAAGAACAGTTTTTCTTTGTGAGATTTGTGTGACAAGTAAGTATTATACTGTACAGACATGGCTATCATGGAAGAACCTAGGGAAGTGGTGACTAACCGTTTAGAGGCTGAGTGCCCAAACTGCAACCCAAAAACCCCTTATTTATTGCAAAGTGCAAACACAGCAATTTAACCTGAATACCAATATAGTATATCTTCCATGTACTTTATGATTTAGCTATAATAGCCTGCCTACATTCAGTGCGCTGCCTGTGCCGTTCATAGCGCGCCCTGCGCTGATGAATGGCAGGAAAAGTCTAAGGCATATTGGTACATCTTAGACTTTTTCCAGTGCATGGGTGCCCACAGAGAGGGCTCTGAGTGCCGCCTCTGGCACCCATGCCATAGGTTCGCCACTGCTGACCTACAGCTTTCATAAGGGCCCAAAGGCAGTCTGCTTCTGCCACATATTATTGGACTTTTCCATCATGTTTTATGCCATCAAATGCCTTTGAGAAACTTTCTTCTGTATTAAAGATTTTTTTTTTACTGAAAATGGGCACCTTAGTCAATCCTCAAATGGAACAGATAATGCGCTGAATGCGAAGAAAGAATATTGTGTTGACCATATTTGATCACAGAAGTTAGAAACAAAGAAATCCGATCAATGAAATGACATTGTTATCTCAATTACTTCTTCTATGAGCAGTTCTATTTCTCTTACCTCGTAATTCTCAAGATTATCTTCTGGTGTAGGAAGGCTCATGTACCTCTCTGTGTAAATAGTGTCTACAATGGAAAGATTATGGGATACATGACCAAAGGACATTCTTTATATATGGATACATTTGTTACAGTTTAATCTGCAAGCATTAGAATTTCTCAGTAATCTTGTGAGTCTCTTACACATTTGAAAAGGTGTAATTGCTATAGAATAGATCAATAAAACAGATTTATTTTTCAATGAGAAATAATTTAGCAATAATCAGTTACATACCATAATAATGCCAGCTTGATACTGGGGCTACTGCAATGCCACATTTGAACTCGCCACTTCCACTGCCAAGCACCATAGAAGTTACATAACCCCCATAAGACTGTGAAAACATAAGAACCCTTACTTACTCATAGGGTATAATTTTACATCTGTCAGCAGATTTGTACCTATGACACTGGCCGACCTGTTACATGTGCACTTGGCAGCTGAAGACATCTGTGTTGACCCCATGTTCATATGTGCCCGCATTGCAGAGAAAAATGATGTTATAATAAATGCAAATGAGCCTCTAGGAGCAACGGGGGCGTTGTTAGATTTAGCGACTCTGCTTTCTTTGCAGCTGCCGCGCCCTCTGCACTTTGATTCACAGGACAAGGTGTGATGAGATTTTTACTGTCTGGTCCTGTCAATCAAAGTGCAGAGGACGCAGCAGCTGCAAAAAGAGCAGAGCCTCTAGGTGTAACGGCAACGCCCCCGTTGCTCCTAGAGGCTCATTTGCTTATATTCTCATCATTTTTCTCAGCAATGAGGGCACATATAAACATGGGACCAACACAGATGCCTTATATCTATCTCATATCTATCTATCTGTAAAACATTGGCCACATTTTGTGAAATTATTTCATGAAGATAAAATGTCCTCAGCCATTAGTGGCAACTGAATGTTCATTAAAGGGGTTGTCCTATTACAACAGCTTATCCTCTATCCACAGCACTGGCGGATCCAGGGGGGGGGGCAATTTTATTGCGCTCATCTCCATAGTCATAGATGGCTGTGCTGAAAATGCGAACGGGCAGGGGAGGGAGAGGTGTGTCCCTTCACTTTCCTCTGATAGGCTGCAGGCACTAGGCCGGCAGCCTATCAGAGGGCGGCGCGATGACGTCAGAGGGCGGCGCGATGACGTCATCGCGCCGCCCTGAGCCGTACAGCATGGGACACAGGCTGGAAGAGGCCTGCATCGCATCGCTGACATGGAGGTAAGTATAAGTGTTTTTTTTTTTTTTATATGTACAATAGTTTTACTGCCACATTAGGGGGGGCCTCTTGTTACTGGCACATTACGGGGGGCCTCTTGTTACTGGCAGATTAGGGGGGCCTCTTGTTACTGGCATATTAGGGGGGCCTCTTGTTACTGGCACATTAGGGGGGCCTCTTGTTACTGGCAGATTAGGGGGGCCTCTTGTTACTGGCAGATTAGGGGGGCCTCTTGTTACTGGCAGATTAGGGGGGCCTCTTGTTACTGGCAGATTAGGGGGGCTCTTGTTACTGGCACATTAGCGGGGGCTCTTGTTACTGGCACATTAGGGGGGCTCTTGTTACTGGCACATGATTGGCGGGGGCTCTTGTTACTGGCACATGATTGGGGGGCTCTTGTTACTGGCACATGATTGGGGGGCCTCTTGTTACTGGCACATGATTGGGGGGCCTCTTGTTACTGGCACATTAGAGGGGCTCTTGTTACTGGCACATTAGGGGGCCTCTTGTTACTGGCACATTAGGGGGGCTCTTGTTACTGGCACATTAGGGGGGCTCTTGTTACTGGCACGTGATTGGGGGTTGCTCTTGTTACTGGCACATGATTGGGGGGCTCTTGTTACTGGCACATGTTTGAAAGGCTCTTGTTACTGGCAAATTAGGGGGGCTCTTGTTACTGGCACATTAGGGGGGCCTTTTGTTACTGGCACATGATCGGGGAGCATTTATGGGGGCACATGATTGGGGCACTTATTACTGGCACATTATTGGTGGGTACTATAGGGGCATCTACTGAGGCCACAAAGAAGGGGTATTTTATATGGGGGCTCTGTACAGTAGCATTTTATACTGGGACACATTATGGTAGGTACTATGGGGAAAGAGGGAGAGGAGTACTATGGGGTCATCTACGGGGGGCACTAAGAAGGGGTATTTTATACTTGCAAATTATGAAGGACACTGAGGGCATCTACTGGGGCACTATATATGGGGCATTTTATACTGGTACATTATGGGGGCACTAGGAGGAAGGGGGTGTGGAGCACTATGGGGGCATTTACTGGGGGCACTGTATAGGGGTATTTTCTACTGGCACATTATGGGGGCACTATGGGGACATTAGCTCACCTGGGGGCATTACAAGGGGGTATTTTTTGGAGGAGAATTATTACTACTGGGGGGGCATTATGATGGGCTTTATTACTCCCCCATGGTATTACCCCCTAGTAGCAGAACCAGCCTCTCTCTGCTCTGCTATCCCTCTGCCCCTTCTCCAAATCCTTATTATGAAATATTTCTCATTAGGATAAAACACATCATCAGCCAAAGTGTTGAAGTGGTGTCCGAGATCCCAAGGGCCAAGCCAAGTAATTGTAAGTTTTCATGTGAAATATGTTTGTTATACACATATAGCCTACACTGTGCCACACAATATACAGTATACCGCTACACTGTGTAGTCTTGTGGCGGCAGACAGAAAATAATCTGGAAGTGCCCCTCCCGAGACCAGGCTCTGGATCCGCCACTGATCCACAGGATAGGGAATAAGTGTCTGATCGTCAGGAGTCTGACCACTGGGTCTCCTTCCGATCATGTGTTCTGTGATCATGTGGCTGTGTTTCCCCGTTTGAATAGAGTAGTAGTATGTGCGCTGCTGCCTCCTTCAGCTCTGTGGGGATGTCTGAGCGTTTGTTGGCTATCTATGGCAGTCTCATAGAGTTGAATGGCTAGGTGGAAACACATGCACGTCTGCCGCGCCATTCAAATAGGGGAACACAGGGCCCAGTTCTCATGATCAGTGGTCCAAACCTTATTGTAATGATACAACCCCTTTAACCCTGTTGTGAGTCTTACTCCATAGAACTGAAGACTTAATACGGGCTCCATAATACAGCTATGTAAAAGCGGCCTTACTCAACAATGTCACAAGACTCTATCCCATGAGAAATCTCCCATCAGTTCTATGAAAAGAGTATTTGAACACTTACCCAGCCCCAAATAGCTATTCTTTTTTCATCAACAAATCCCAGCGATTTGAAATGCCTAAATGAGAAAGCACATGCCACAAGTAAACCAAAAAGAGAAAAAATAGTCTAAAATTGTAATAGTAGTGCATGCTTAGTCCATCTATTCCCCCTGTCAGAGGCAAACCCGCAAAAACTATAACATGGTGTTCAAAGGTAAATATGCATTTTAAGAGGTACCCTATGTGCAGGCATTGATTAAGGGCAGAACCCTGGACCTTGGGGTATGTTAGTAGGTTCTTTTGATTTCCTCTTCTCTTCCCTTACTAAAAGCCTTGAGTGAGAAAACTGTGTTTGTACTTTTTACTTTCAATAACCCAAAGTGTTCGGAAAAGATATCCATGTGTTCATGAGAAGATCTCCAGCAGCAAAAAGACCCTAAAGCTGAGGTTAGACACCTATTGGTACTGGTTACTCTGTGTCATCAAAGACCAAGGAAGAAATTTAAAGATTCCTTCTTTAGGAGAATAGCAAATGGGACCCCTACTTTCAGTAGATCTTAATACATGTCTATCTCTGCACCAGATTTCTCCTCCAGCCTGAGCACCTGTGATAAATCTGGTGCAGGTCTAGACAGCCGGTCTAAGCGTACACTATCTACAGGATTAGTAAATCTGGCCCTATGTCTCCTTGGAGTGGTTATGTTGAGAGGCCTATTCAGTGTCTTTAGGGAAGCACCTAGCCTTTCTGCTGCCTGAGGCGAAAACTGAAACGGCACCCAACCCCCCCAATGCCAATTTCTTAACCTAACCCCTTCTCTCCAGTCCTACTGTTAAAGACATACTTGGAAAACATTACATACAGAGCTACAAAACATACAGGGTAATACAGCGCCACATATTGTGCCCACTGTGCTTCCCAATACTATACTGTAGAAACAGATAATCCCCCTTCCGCTGCCCCCCTCTTGCCCCTACCTGGTGCTGCCTGAGGCAATCGCCTCACCTCATTGGTGGTGCACCACTGAGTTTCTTTCTCTGGAGATAACTAAGGGCCATTTTACATGGGTTGATTTACAGGGCGATGATTGGGATCAAACCATTTGTTCCTGATCATTGCTGATCATTCTGGTGCAATCATCCTCATACAGTTTGTCAGCAGCACATGCCTCTTTACACAGGGAGATTTACTGCAGACTAATGATTTTATGGCTCTTTTACAAGGTCTGAGGATCATATGAATGCTTGTTCCTGTTAAGTGGTACATGTAAAGGTGCAGTGATCACCCAGACACTTGTTTATCAGGTGACCACCAGCAGCACATAGGATGGTCTATTTGTGGACAGCACATTGTCTTGTGTAAACAGGGATGTGCTCTTGACAAACAATGCATCCTTACAGGGATGAGTGATCATAGTGTAGATCATTCATCTCCATACAGATGGCATAATTGTTACATATAAACGCATCTCTACTGCACTGAATGATCGGGCAATGATCAGGGCATTGGCCTGTGCATCGGCCCATGTAAAAGGGCTCTTTGGTGCCACATTAAAGATGCAATCATTCTTAATAATTCTATTGATCCTCAGCCCGTGTAAAAGCACCCTAAAGCTGGATTTAGACTGGGCAATAATCTGGCAGATTATCGGGAACGAATGTTCCTGTGAATGCTCGTTCCCAACAATCTGCCCTTCTAAAGGTGCAGCCGATCACCCAATGAATGAGTGAAATGCTCGTTCATCGGGTGAAACTGTTCTTGCAGACAAGTAAATTATTGTTTCTGGGCAGCAGATTGTGCTGTCTAAACAGTGGTCTGCTGCCAAGAAACAATGCAGCTGTATGAGGAAGAGCGATCATAATAACAATCCCTCATCCTCATACTGTGGAGGTGATCGCTGCATGTAAATGCACTGCTTCACCCTCACTGAATGAGCAGCCAGTTTTGGGGAAGAAAGCATTCTGCTCGACATGTCTAAATCCAAATCCACCTAAAAGGAATTTTCTCATTTCAACAAATGGCATTTATGATGTAGAGAAAGTTACTACAAGGCACTTACTAATGTATTGTTATTATCTATATTGCTTCCTTTGCTGTCTGGATTCATTTTTCTATCACATTATACACTGCTTGTTTCCATGGTTACAGACCACCCTGCAATCCATCAGTGGTGGTCGTGCTTGCACACTAAAGGAAAAAGCATCAGCCTCTCTGGTGGCCGGGACCATGGGAGCGCACATAGGCTGGTGCTTTTTCCTAGAATGTGCAAGCACGACCACCACTGATGGATTGCAGGGTGGTCTGTAGCCATGGAAACGAGCAGTGTATAATGTGATAGAAAAATGAATCCAGCCAGCAAAGGAAGCAATATGGACAATCACAATATATTAGTAAGTGGCTTGTATTAACTTTCTCTACATGATAAATGCCACTTACTGAAGTGAGACAACCCCTTTTACTCCTCAGCTGTCTGAAAGAATCTGATTAAACCCTTTAATCCATAACTCTTTCAGTGCCAGAAAGCCATGAAGCTCATTGTGTGAAAATGATATCTACATTTTGTTGTGGCTGAATGCGGTACTGCAACTTACTGCATCTGTGGCCCAGTCAAGCTATGAGTTTTACATTGAGTCTGTCAGAGACTCGGTCTGTAGCCCTTTTCTCTGAACTCCTGACAGCTCACAAACACTCATTTAAGCCATATTTGTACCAGTTTCATAAGAATTTAGCATCTTAAAGTGAAAAAGCAGTAGACAAAAAATGTTGAACATTTTTAATAAAGACCAAATGAAAAAAATGATCTTTAGCCCAAAATAAGTAAAATGCAACATGCAACAATAAAAAAAACTGTCCCCAAAAGGTGTCCATTGCCTTTAAGCTAGTGCTTTATTATTGACACTAACAGAATATATAATCTCACCTGGCGGCCTCGATCTGATCTTCTACCTCTACTGTTCCGAGTCTTCGATATAACTGGTGTAAGATTTTGTCACCCTGATATCCACTCCCTCGGCCATCAAAGCTGGCTACAATAACTTTCTCAGTACTGGCAAGGTAAGTGGCCCAGTTGAGCCTGAAATATTGATCAACCTTCTGACTGCAAGGACCGCCGTATCTGCAGAGAGTAATACCTTTGTTAGGAGAATATCAATATTATCTTCAGTACAAAGGGGGTCATTTATTAAACAGAAATAAGCCTAAATTAGGAGATTTTCTGGAGCAGATTGCGGCACAAAGTTCCTTTGCGCCGCTATCTGCGACCTTTACCTGCTCACGCCAGTTCTAAAAAAGTGGATGTAGCATGGGCAGGGAAGGGAACTGCCCAGGAGGCCCATCTCATTTACCATTTTTTGGTGCCTTTTCTATGCGTAGAAAATGGACTAAATGTAAGAAGTCAAGGGACTGTCTTACACTTAGAAGTGGGGGTTGATCCGCCGAAGTTATGTAGAGGCTTGCAGCTCTTCATAACTGTGACAGATCCACCGCCAGCGCAGGGCTTTATTAAGGCTTGTGTCTAAAACGCCGGTCTTAATAAATAGTGCCCCAAAATCTTTTCCTAGGCATAAATGGTAGATGCTTCTGCAGTCCTTCAGTTTTTGCAATTGTGATAAAAGGTCAGCTTTTGGCTAAGGAGCCAGAGCTGTGATTTGTCAGCAGCACAAGACTATGTATAGGTGATGAATGTATAAAAATACCATTATTAGCGATGGGGGTAAGCTGCCATTACATCATCAATAATCAGGTTCGCACTGGGGTTCCTTGGGTTCACCAGAGGAAATTCTTTTCGGGGCCCAACACCCATATCGACAATAAAGTCTAATACGTTTTTATTCAAAGGACTAGACCCTAGTGGCAAGTTATTGTCTCCACAGGCAGCTCCAAATGTTATTTTTTTTTCTCTTCGACCTTTGGGACCCAATATAGTATCAGAGTCTGGGTCTGGTGGGCCATTCTGATACTGGACTCCATGGATTTATAATGAGTCCTTTCAGTTACGTCCATGGGACAGAATCTCCAACGTGAATAGCATAGCCCAAGTGAAGAGCATGCATGAACTGTCACGTGTTTCCCTACGCATACAGCAGGTGCCAAATGACATCATGCCACTTGTTATTAAATAATTCTATATCAAATAAAAAAAAAAGAATTAAAGGGGTCGCCCCATTAGGACAGCCTCTGTTTATATGCCCTATTAGGGCTTATAGATGTCATTGAAAGGGTAGCTTAATGTCATCAAGGAGTGAGAGAATCTGGTTGAATGGCAGCCAGCTAACTTCTTTTTTGAAAAAGGTCTGTCTTCCTTTAAGGGGTTGTTCATTCCTTTACTGTTGATGTCTTATCCTCAGGATAAGCCATCAAGATCTGACCAGTGGAGGTCAGACACCCCGGACTCTCACTGATGAGCTGTTCTGCAGTACAGTAGCTCTGGCGCCGGTAGTTGGCGTTGAATTTATACAGCTCCGTCCCTTGGGTATTGGACAGAGCTGGTTACAAGCTCCGTCTACTGCTTCTCTAAAAAAGAGCTGATTGGCAAGGGTGGTGAAGTTGTCAGAACTCATCGATCTGATATTGTTCGCTTATTTTCAGGAGTGGACACCCTTTAAAGGTTTAATTCACTTAGAAGACAAAATGTATTTTTTATGTGAAATGTAAAGAGTACTTACACATCGATCAGCAGAGGGTATTTCTTTGATTTATCAAAGTGTGGAGGCAAAGTCAAGATATACCACAAATCTGAAAGAAGAAAACAACTAGTTCTATATATTTGTAGATCTAGAGATCACTTTCATACAGAGGAATGGTAACTAGTACTGTTCTCCTCATTTACATGACGGAAACTAAAAGGTTAAAAAAATTGAATACATTTTTCATTAATAGAAATGAACCAATTAGATTGTTTCCACTGGTAGATATTGGAAATAAAGCAGCAGGACACTGCATTCAATTCTTTGTATAATACAATGGGTTATGATAGCAACTAGCATTTAAGGTTTGTTGGCCCTTTAAAAAGGCATCACACATGGTATACCAGTACAGATTCCAAAGAAATAGGTGGCTGCCAAAATGCTGTAGTCAAACAATCATGTAATGTTTTATTCTGAGCTTCAGCTACATGTTATAGATCTGTGAGTACAATCACTTTAAGAACACCTGTCAGCAGGAGGATCAACCCCATTAAACGAGGTATACTACCTAGTAGTTGGCATTATTTTAATTATCTGGATCCACTTTTCCAGACAATATACCTGATTTAATATGGTTATTCCTGCTGATAGGAGTTTAAAGGCTATGTACAGTATACCTTTGGAGGCAATTTTTGCTTATGATTGCATTTTACAAATTTTTGGCAAAAATCCTATTTTCAATTGGCCTTTATTAAAAATGTTGAATTGTTTTCTAACTGTGTGACTGATACTCTCACTGTCACTTTTCTTCTAATAACCCTTATCTCTAAACTACTTAGAGATCATAAACACTTATTTTAAAACACATTCTTATCAGTAAGACAAGGATTGAATTTTGATGAGTGTTTATAAGGTCTGAGAGCAGAGATAAGGAGTCTGTCTGGTCCCCAGAGAGATAAAGAGTCTATCTGCTCCCCAGATGATGGACAAGACAATAAATCCACAGGCAGCTAGTGGAGCATCTCATCTATGTATACAAAAAAGGATTCCATATTTTTTGTATAAAATTTGATTAAACAAATGATATTTAGCTCAAAATAAGTACAATGCAATAATAAAAAAAATTGCCCCCAAAGGTGTACATACAGTAGCCTTTAAAGTCAAGAAAAATTTGGGAGGCACAAGCAAAGGCAAGTAGAAAAAGAATGCAGCTTTACTAAAGATCGAGAAATCTAGTAATTATTTTACTGGACTTCTGAATCTTCCATAAAGCTGAATTATTATTCTACGTGGCTGTGCTTGTGACAAGCAGTTTTTTTCTTAACAACGATTGCATTCTTCATCCAACACACATGAAGCTTCTACGCCTTGCTTGCCCATATGACTTTAGTATAGGGCTCAGATATGTTATTAATGTCATCCCTAAGGCAAGCACCTCCTTTCTACTCTGTCTACTCCATTAGCAGTCCTTAAAGGGGTTGTCTCATCATGGACAATGGGGGCATATCGCTAGGGTATGCCCCCATTGTCTTATAGGTGTAGGTCCGCACCTATATCAAGAACGAGGCCCCGCAAGTGAAGGAGGGGCACTGCGCATGCACAGCCGCCCTCCATTCATTTTCTATGGGGCCGGCGAAAATAGCCAAGCACTGGCTTGGCTATTTCTGTCAGCCCCATAGAAATGAATGGGAGCGGGGGCCGCGAATGCGCGGTACGCTCCCATTCAATTTTATGGGGAGCCGGCTTGGTGGTGGCCAGACGAGAGTCCTCCAGCCACCACCTTGCGGGGCTCCGTTCTCGATATAGGTGCGGGTTCAGATGTTTCTATATCCTCCATTCATGGACAGAATTTACATGTGTATACACTGGCCTCCCTCATTCTTGGGATTTTTGGGTAAGTATCCTCAGTGTTCAAACCTTTATGGCAAATCTAATCGTATGCCGCAAAATTCTTTGGTGGGGAAACCACTTTAATTTGTCAAAGGTCACATTTGAATGCAAGACAATGCGTCTCATGCCATTTTACTGAACCAAGTTCAGATGACCATAGAACTTTATGGTTAAATAAGATTATTTTAGTGGAATCATGAAGGGTCCGGGTGTTGCAGACAGGGGCCATTGGCCATAGACTCTACAGGGTAATTTCCCAGTGGGCCGATGCCCTGAAGCCCTCTTGATGGCCGCAGGCCCGGTAAATAATGATTTGATGCTCAACGGGTGCAGTTGCCCTCCTGAATTCAACTGTATTACTGTTCTCATGATGGTGATACAGTTGAATACTGTGGTGAGAACGGCAGTATTTTTGTTATATGAAACCAGTGTAATCTGCCACTTCCGTACTATTATCACAGCGCTCAGTAGTCTGATAGGGATCAATCCGAACCCAAGAACAGATGTGACACTAGTTGGGGAAGAAACCAGCCATGCTTCTCTCATGATAAACTATTCCTTTAATCCTGTGGTTAGAAGACTTTGAATGCAATAAAACTACAGATATGGAAACTTACCAAAATTATGAAGTTTTATAGATTTTCTTTCTTTTGTAGGTAGTTGGATATCATTAAGCAAAGCACTTAATTCTTCGTTACTTTCCAAAACTTTTACCACTAAAAGAACATAACAACAAGAATGCTTTATGAAGACTACTAAGGTTAAAGGAACACAATAAGAATGACATTTTTAATTTGTTTATAATTTTTTTTGATAAAGATGTAAAGAAATAGAAAAGACCATTCTCATATCTTACTTGTATCATTGGTGCTTCTGTAAAGAGTATAGAAAGGGATTCCTGGACCTATTCAGTGGAGAGACAGGGACATATGTAAATATGTTTAAGATGTCAAAAATGTTGGATATTAGGGTTAACCCAGTGAATTTCCACCACCATCTTGGATAAAAGGATTTTCCAGGATTTTAGAATTCAAGATCTATCCTTAGCATTGATTATCAGGGGCAACCTGGCCATAGACCCTACTGGGAAACTTTGTGTTGGGCTGATGCCCAGGGGGCCACCTGAGACCTCCTCAATGTAAGTAATGATCTGACGCTCCTAGAGCTGGGAGCGTCAAGTACATGTATCTGGCTGGCAGGTGCCCTTTTGACTCCTGAATTCAACTGTATTGCCACCACAGTCGGGAATCTTTTGGGAGGGAATTTTGTGGTGCTGGATGGTATTGCATGGGGCACTGTGGTATTTAGTTTTGCTGGAGTGGTATTTTGTGTCTCAAAATGGTATTTCTGGCTCTGCCTACTTATGTTGGCTCTGCCTTCTATCAATTTGGACCCACCTACAACATGGGGCCACTTTTAGTTTTTTTTATAGGGCCACTTAAAATTCCCAGTCTACCCCTGTAGGTCATTGATATTAGATTGTTGGGATCTGACCCTCGTCACCCTTACTGATTCCAGCACAGTTCTGAACACTGCGTAGTCACCATGCCTAAGGATAGGTCATCAATAATATACTCCTGGAAAACCTCTTTAACCCAATAATTTACAATAATACAATAATAATAATAATAATACTAGTCTACATTGAATAATGAGAGCGATCAATATTGTAAAATGTGTAAATTTATGAGAAGATGGTGAAGATGGTAAATTTTGATAGTCTATAAATGTGTCCAGTTTCACACACATGTTTTCAGTAGCGTTTTTTTGTACTTTTTTTGGGACAAAAACACAGCAGGCAGATGTACCGGTATATAGTAAAATAATTTGAAAGGTTATATACACAACACTTTTCCTTTTGCCACTTTTGTAGCATTCTGAAATTTCTGTAGCTTTAGGTATTAATGTTTTTTTCTGCCTTTTCTCCATAGTCTTCCCAATAGAACTTCAAAATTTCCAAAAAAACTTCTTGTACAAAATGTTGCATAATGCAAGTAACAGGCAGTTTAAAAATGCAGAAAAACTTGTGTTAGGGAGACCTAAAATTCCCTTTTTTCTCTGTAATTATACCAATATAACTACAGGTGGAATGGAATTTTCAAATTGGCACAATTCTTGGTACAAAATAAAAAGTGCAAAAAACTTTTTGTTTAATAAAAACCAAAAACATAATGAATAAATAAAATATTATTTTAATTACAAATTTTTTTTTTATGAATTGGCACAAAATGTAAATGTATTTATAAAGCTGGAAACGGCATGTACAGTACTCACCATTACAGTTTAGCGAATAATATTTTCCATTTTTGCTAAAATACGCAGAGTAATGTTGGCATCTTTCAGGGAGCAGTTTGCAGGTAACACATTGTGCAGTATGTGGGTAAACCAACTTCATCCTGTTGGGAAGATTTTTTTCCAAAATTGACATTTATTGTAGAAGGCTGCCAGTGTACAACCAGTTAGGGCTGATTGACACGACCGTGCTGGGCCTGGGAAACACGGCCCGTGTGTCGGCCGCATTTTCTGGACCCACCACATATCCCCTGACCCGAACGGACTGCATCATAGTGATTTATGATACAGTCCTTTCCTATGTAATCGCTGCTCTATCGTACTGTACTCACATGGATGGTGTGAATACCGTACATAGCGGCAGCATAACGTGAATGGCACCTGACTGCTGCAGCCATTCAACTTGAATGGGTCCGTGATCTGTCCACATCGCAAAAAAGTAGTGCACGCACTACTTTTTTTGCGGTGCGGTGGCATGGAGTGCTTCCGTGGGCTTCCGTTCCTTGCCTCCGTTCCGCATCTCCCGGATTGCGGACCCATTGAAGTGAATGGGTCCGCGATCCGTGATGCACGCGGCCGGTGCCCGTGTATTGCGGACCACGGGCAGCTTGCGGTCGTGTGCATGAGCCCTAAATCAGTATAATGTTGTGTGCTCCTGTGAAACAAGCAGTGTCCATAACAGGGAATCACAGTGGTTAGCATTAGTGCCTTCGACCAAGGACAACATCTGCATGGAGTTTGTATGTTCTCCCCATCTTTGTGTGGGTTTCCTACAGTTATTCTGGTTTCCTTCCACACTGTGAAAGACATACTGATAGGGAAAGTAGATTGTGAGCCCCATTGTGGACAGCCTGATGCTGAATATAGTAGTGCTATATAAATTTCCATGCAGGACACACTGGTCTGAAGGCACTCTAACTGCAATAAATCTTGGATAACCTGTTCACACAATTTGTTTTTGGTGCTTGTTTTCATGCGTTTTCTGTGCAGAATCTGCGCCCAAAGAAAACTCTAAAAAGGGTCAGATTAATTTCCATGGTAGGAAGAACTTTTCCCACTCTTTTTTTCCCACACAGTTTTTTTCAGCGTGGAAAAAAAAAACAAGCATGCTCTATCTTGGAGCGGAATCCGCGCTAATTCTCCCATTGAAATCAATGAGAAGCTGAAAGAAAAAATGCAACAGCGTTTTTTTCAGCGTGTTTTCAAAATCTGTCATCTGAACATCCCCTAAAGGTCTTGTTAAAGTTACTACAGGGAGTGCAGAATTATTAGGCAAGTTGTATTTTTGAGGATTAATTTTATTATTGAACAACAACCATGTTCTCAATGAACCCAAAAAACTCATTAATATCAAAGCTGAATATTTTTGGAAGTAGTTTTTAGTTTGTTTTTAGTTTTAGCTATTTTAGGGGGATATCTGTGTGTGCAGGTGACTATTACTGTGCATAATTATTAGGCAACTTAACAAAAAACGAATATATACCCATTTCAATTATTTATTTTTACCAGTGAAACCAATATAACATCTCAACATTCACAAATATACATTTCTGACATTCAAAAACAAAACAAAAACAAATCAGTGACCAATATAGCCACCTTTCTTTGCAAGGACACTCAAAAGCCTGCCATCCATGGATTCTGTCAGTGTTTTGATCTGTTCACCATCAACATTGCGTGCAGCAGCAACCACAGCCTCCCAGACACTGTTCAGAGAGGTGTACTGTTTTCCCTCCTTGTAAATCTCACATTTGATGATGGACCACAGGTTCTCAATGGGGTTCAGATCAGGTGAACAAGGAGGCCATGTCATTAGATTTTCTTCTTTTATAGCCTTTCTTGCCAGCCACGCTGTGGAGTACTTGGACGCGTGTGATGGAGCATTGTCCTGCATGAAAATCATGTTTTTCTTGAAGGATGCAGACTTCTTCCTGTACCACTGCTTGAAGAAGGTGTCTTCCAGAAACTGGCAGTAGGACTGGGAGTTGAGCTTGACTCCATCCTCAACCCGAAAAGGCCCCACAAGCTCATCTTTGATGATACCAGCCCAAACCAGTACTCCCCCTCCACCTTGCTGGCGTCTGAGTCGGACTGGAGCTCTCTGCCCTTTACCAATCCAGCCACGGGCCCATCCATCTGGCCCATCAAGACTCACTCTCATTTCATCAGTCCATAAAACCTTAGAAAAATCAGTCTTGAGATATTTCTTGGCCCAGTCTTGACGTTTCAGCTTGTGTGTCTTGTTCAGTGGTGGTCGTCTTTCAGCCTTTCTTACCTTGGCCATGTCTCTGAGTATTGCACACCTTGTGCTTTTGGGCACTCCAGTGATGTTGCAGCTCTGAAATATGGCCAAACTGGTGGCAAGTGGCATCTTGGCAGCTGCACGCTTGACTTTTCTCAGTTCATGGGCAGTTATTTTGCGCCTTGGTTTTTCCACACGCTTCTTGCGACCCTGTTGACTATTTTGAATGAAACGCTTGATTGTTCGATGATCACGCTTCAGAAGCTTTGCAATTTTAAGAGTGCTGCATCCCTCTGCAAGATATCTCACTATTTTTGACTTTTCTGAGCCTGTCAAGTCCTTCTTTTGACCCATTTTGCCAAAGGAAAGGAAGTTGCCTAATAATTATGCACACCTGATATAGGGTGTTGATGTCATTAGACCACACCCCTTCTCATTACAGAGATGCACATCACCTAATATGCTTAATTGGTAGTAGGCTTTCGAGCCTATACAGCTTGGAGTAAGACAACATGCATAAAGAGGATGATGTGGTCAAAATACTCATTTGCCTAATAATTCTGCACGCAGTGTAGTTGCAGGCAAATAAGCTACAAAATCTTACTTGTAAAGATGTCTGAATGATGGCTCTCCTTCATTACTTATATAATACCTAAGAAAGAAGAAAACGGATTGGTTACTGACTCTCTGCCCCAGGAAATAAAGTCATCACTAAATAGAGTGGAGTCACAAGTGGAGCAAACGCTGTGTATTTTCTGCAGGGGAATTACATACCGAAAATCCTCAGCGTTTGGCCTCTTTCACACAACCATATGGCTTTTTCAGTGTTTTGCAGCCCGTTTTTCATGGATCTCTTGTTCCGTTTTTTGTTTCCGTTGTTCTGTTTTTTCCGTTGCGTTTTTCCGTATGGCATATACAGTATACATTAATTACATAGAAATAATTGGGCTGGGCAAAACATTTTCAATAGATGGTTCCGCAAAAACAGAACGGATACGGAAGACATACGGATGCATTTCCGTATGTGTTCCGTTTTTTTTGTGGACTCATTAACTTGAATGGAGCCACGGAACGTGATTTGCGGGCAATGATAGGAACGGAAAAACTGAAACGGAATGCTTACGGAGTGCATTCCGTTTTTTTTGAGGAACCATTGAAATGAATGGTTCCATATACGGACCATATACGGAACGCAAAATACAGCCCGTAAACGGAAAAAAAAAACGGACGTGTGAAAGAGGTCTTTAAGGGAGATTTCACATCTGTCTCATTTTCTGTTCTTCTGATTCGTGAGAAGAACAGGAAAAAAAACAGGATCCTGTAAAAAAAAAAACACATCCTGCTGCACATTTGGCATCCGTTTGAGTCATTTGCATCTGAGATCTGTTTTTGGACAGAAAAAAAGGACTGCACGCAGTACTTACCTCAGCAGTGTCACACTGTAAGAAATTTGCAGTGTAAGGCCTCTTTCACACGAGCGTGACAGATTAGGTCCGGATGCGTTCAGGGTGCGTTCAGTGAAACTCGCACCATTTTACAAGCAAGTTCAGTTTTGTTTGCAATTGCGTTCAGTTGTTCAGTTTTTTTCACTCGAGTGCAATGCGTTTTGATGCGTTTTTCACACGTGTGATAAAAAACTGAAGGTTTACAAGCAACATCTCCTAGCAACCATCAGTGAAAAACGCAATCGCATCCGCACTTGCTTCCGGATGCAATGTGTTTTTCACTGAAGCCCCATTTACTTCTATGGGGCCAGGGCTGCGTGAAAAATCTGAATATGGAACATGCTGCAATTTTCACGCAACGCAGAACTGATGCGTGAAAAAAAACGCTCATGTACACAGACGCATTTCAGTGCGGGTGCAATGCGTTCACGTCAGGCATTGCACCCGCCCGGAAAACTCGCTCGTGTGAAAGGGGGCTAATTTGACCGGTGGTGAGGATTTTATTTTTGCAGCATGCCAATTTATGCTGCAAATTTCTCCAACTGATTTTTATCCTTTGCAATGCATAAGGTTAAAAATCTGCAGCAAAATTGCTGGAATGGCTGCAAAATCCACCTTGTGTGGCAGTACTCTTAGGCGAGACACATGAGTGAGTTAAATGTGAGAAACTCGCATCGGGTGTCAGTGTGAGGTCTGGTGTTGAGCCGAATTTCCTAATGCTTCGTAGTAACAAATTTATTTCCCCTAAAATGGATTAAAAAATAAATAAAAAAAATCATACTTACCTCATCCGTTTGAGCACAAAGAGCCAGTCGCCACCATCTTGATCCGGTGCGCTGTGACTTATGAAGCGCGCCAGAATTTGCGTTGGATCTTCAATCAAAATGGTGGTGGCCGGCTCTTCCTGATCAAATGGATGAGGTAAGTATGATTTAATTTATTTATTTATTTATTATACACTCTAATATTAAACTCAGATGCCGTGATCAGCGATGAATGCATATTTTTTTGTAAAATTCTGTGAAGCAGCTGAATCGAATTTTACGAAAACTTCGCTCATCACTAGTGAGGTCCTGTTCTGACCTCCACTCCTCGGACAGGATCCCACAGCATTGGGATGATTTCTAAGACTCTGTGTCCCTGTAAGACCTGGAATCTATTGTATAAAACTGAAGGCATTATGTCACTGTAATTCAATAGATTCCAGGTCTCACAGGGACACACAGCCTTATAAATCATTATAATGCTGTGCGATCTCGTCAGAGGACCACACACTGACACACGCTGCAGGTTTCTCGTATTGAACTTGCTCGTGTGTGTCTGGCCTTACTCATCGAGTAGTTTGACTTACAAATCACATCAGGAATTTGCTGAAGTTGCTTCTCAAACCTTCAAAAATTAACAGAAGTTGACTTGAACCATATTCCATGTTGTGTTATTTTATTGCCCCCTCTTGTTTTTTGACTCTCACTTAGCTTTTTTCAATGCTTGAAAAAGGTTTAATGAGAAAGATGACGTCCTAACTGTGGTCGTACCGTAACTCAGCTCTCATAGTCTTGAACAGTGAGAGCTGCTTAGATGCCTAGTAAATTGATCTTGGAAGTATTGAAAGCATACAGAGTCATTTTAAAGGGGATTTCCAGGATTTTTAATACTGATGACCTAACTTCAGGGTAGACAATCAATATCAGATTGGCAGAGGTCCAACACCCCCCACCCAGTGGAGTATCTATCACGAGGCAAACAAGTAATTTGCCTAGGGCGGCACTTGCCAATGGGGCAGCAAAATGCCTTGTTTGCCCCTGTCCCATCCGTCTTATATGTTGCCGCAGGTATACTCAGAAGATCCGATGGTATATTCTAACCCCCAGGCGTTCCCATGGTGACGGGGACGCTTGCCTGGGGGTTAGAATATACAGGGCCACGCCGCTCACAGGAGAACATTTATAAACAAATCATTAACTTTAACTTTAATCATCGCTATTCTCTTTACTGGATATCTTACTCTGTTTTGACTCTTAGCTCTGCTAACAGCAGGCAGTGCGGGCGGCGCTCACTCACTGACGTCACGCGCCTGCGCCGCCTAGTGGGAGGAGCAGGCGCGTGACGTCAGTGAGTGAGCGCCGCCCGCACTGCCTGCTGTTACCAGAGCTAAGAGTCAAGACAGAGTAAGATATCCAGTAAAGAGATTAGCGATGATTAAAGTTAAAGTTATGATTCGTTTATATATGTTCTCCTGTGAGCGTCGGGGAGGGGGATCTGTGGATGGCACTGTTTCGGGGAGGGGGATCTGTGGATGGCACTGTTTCGGGGAGGGGGATCTGTGGATGGCACTGTTTTGGGGAGGGGGGATCTGTGGATGGCACTGTTTCGGGGAGGGGGGATCTGTGGATGGCACTGTTTAGGGGAGGGGAATCCGTGGATGGCACTGTTTAGGGAAGGGGGATCTGTGGGTGGCACATAGGAAGGGGTGGGGTTTAGAGAGAAAGGGGTTTGGCCTTGACAGGAAGGGGTGGGTCAAATTTATATTAGGGGGGTGCCCAAGTTTAGTTTCGCCTAGGGCAGCACAAAACCAAGATACACCACTGCCCCCACCGATCAGCTTTTACATAGTAGCTCTGTTACTGGCTCCTTCTATTACTTTTAAACCAAAATTCTAGCCATTAGGATATGTTCCCATGCATGACACTTTTACATATGCGTCAGGCTACACAGGAATCAACCTGTAACCAATCTATGTAAAATAGAAGAGCGGTAAGAGTTGTAGCCAGAGAAGGAGATGCAGATGCCAAGATGCAGACGCCAACAAACCCTACTACAGATAAGTTGTAAGGTGGACAATGAGTCCTGCATCCAGTACGATACATATGTGGAGGAATGAGGAGATGAAATGTTAGTTTCAGAATTGGTGAAGAAGGGAAGAGCGAGTGACGGGGGGCAATTAAGTCAATTATTGTCCAACTCAACTTCTGTAACCAGGGGTGTTGGGCACATTTGGAAATCCATGCCTTGGCCATAAAAACAGCTTTCTATAGCAGAAATCTCTGCTCCCACAGGAGTTGCAACCCAAGTCTGACACTGGACCATATTAATAAAACAGATTTGGTTATTTTCTATTACTCACTGAAAGAATACAGCGTAAGGGCTCATGCACACGATCATATTTTGTCTGATCCACATTTTTTAAGGATTGCACATGGATCCATTCATTTCTATGGGTCTGCAAAAAATGGACTGCTCTCCACATGCGAATGTCCATTCCTTAAATTACAGAACATGTCCTTGCTGGTATGGCAGACAAGAATAGCCATTTCTAATGAGGTTTGCACACAGAATGTACATATTTCGCGGATCCGTGGTTTGCAGACCTCAATATGGACATGGTGGTGTGCATGAGGCCTACAAATCAAGTTTTCATTTTCCAGCAAATGAAACAAGCAACAGGCCCAGTACTCACAAATCATTTTCCACTATTTTAACTACGCTGGTAACTTCATAACTTCCGTTTGTTAATGGCATCGGCATCTAAAAATGAAGATAAGCATTAGAAATTCATTATCAGCACATAAATCTGCCAGTGACTAAAATACTCCATGGTGTAGTATGTGTATTGTGCATCCTCCCCTCCATCATTAAGGGCAGCAGGATGGTGTATGCTTTGTGGCAGCTCCAATAAATGGGTTTCTTGCCTATCACTGTATGTACCATACTGTATGCTCCAGTGGCCACCATCACAACCGCACTACTTTCCAATGTAATTTTTATGTGGATTTTCATGAAGTAGTTTATAAAAATGTTTTATAAAAAAAGCCAAATTCTCATGTACACGTATTTCAGTTCTTGATTACTTACCCCTACACCATATGAATGTATATGTTTGTAACCAAATTCGTTGCTGATGATCTTATAAAATCGAATTCCTGAGACGAAGAGTGGTTCACTGGGCCCAAACTAGAAAGAGAAGGTAAACAAATAATCAGAGGTCAGGGGGCATCCCAAAGCAGAACATATAAATGGTCACTTTCCTGGTCTTTGTTCAGACCGCAATACCCCGACCTCTTGGGCCAGGGAGGCCATAATGCATATTGTTCTTTCCCACCAGGCCCCTGGCGGCAGCACCATTTTTTAACTGTATCCATGGCCTCTGGATGGACCAGAGAGCTTTCGGCTCACTTTACCACCATTGTCTGTAGCTACAAGAGTCTTGGCGCAGCATAGGTGGTGTGATGCAGCGGTGCCCATGCAATATACCACCATATGGACAGCACAGGCTGAAAGACACCATGCAAATTATTATCAGTGTTTTTTTCAGGGTTGCATTTACTGTAGGAGAGCCAAAAAGTGGCTATTATTGCTGCATGTGGGGACACAAAAGGAACATTATTGTAGTGTGTGGGGGTACAAAGTGAACCATTAACTCTGTATGGTGCTCAAAGGGCAAATTACTACTGTCTGGGTACTTTAACTATCAATGTGTGGAGCCTAAAAGGGCATTATAATTGTGTGGGGCACTTTTACTGTCATGGGTACCTTTACTATTTAGGTCACTGGCATACTGACACTGACGTTTTTGCAGTGACTATGGTTATATGACTAATATTTCTGTTACTTAATTTTTGTTCCAATGTTTTGGTTATAAGGTATATTTTGAAGCATTGAAGAGACAATGTGCAATACAGCGGGAACAGCGATGGGATAAAGTATGTCTGCAAAAGGAACAGTATTGGGGACAATAGCGGGATGCAAAGATTGTGTAGAAATAGGGATTAGGCGGAGAGAATGTGGGAAAAGCAAGGAGCTTAAGATGTCTGGGCAGCAACCTGTGGCTGGAAGAAGTCTTCATGGTGGTCTGGGCCAGATAGAGAAGTAAGTGTGATAAACTACAATCAGTGAAGACATCACATGAGGGTCAAAATGTTACCATTGGTATAACTAAATAAATAGAATTGTTTTATGATGTATAATACTGTGAGAGAGTCATGTCAGTGAAAGGGGAAATGACCTCAACAATGTGTTAAAATGTTCCTTGGTGTAGAGTTTGTTTACAACCACCCATTCTTCTCTTTCATTATCAAAAAGGTCCCCTGACCGGTTTCTGTTCATTTTGAGTTAAGTCAAACTTAGGGTCCCAAATCAGCTGCCCCAGCCACCTCTTTGCCATCTACTTGATTTTAAACAAACAGCTGTAACCTAAAGCTTCTGGATATACAGATGTAGCAGGGTTAACACACAAACTCTTTACTCAAATTTCTCAACTCATCGTGTTATCTTGAAACAAAAGCCATTGAAAAGCAATTCAAGGTGTTTGCTTAATACATTTAGTTTGGATAACACCTCTCATAAAGCATGTGTGTTAACTCTACTACATCTGTAGATGCAACATTTCTAGCAGAGCCCTCAACATTACATGCTATCTATACAGTACTATTAACATGTTATATTGCAAAGGGGCTATTGGTGCCAAGACCCTGGTGCAACTGCTCTCCTTACAGTTCTATCGATTAATACAATTTGTTCAATGAGTCAAAAATATTACACTTGGTCCCTTATTTATGGAGAAAATGATCCAATATTACATGTCTGTGCGTGGAAAAAGTATGAGAAGTGAACCTTTGCTTTCAGTATCTGGTGTGACCCCCTTGTGCATCAATAACTGCACCTAGACGTTTCTGGTAATTGTTGATTAGTGACTTGGAGGAATTTTAGCTCATTCCTCCATACAAAACAGCTTGAGCTCTGCGATGTTCATGGATTTCCTCCCATGAACTGCTCTGTTCAAGTCCTTCCACAACATTTCTATTGGAGTAAGGTCAGGACTTTTGACTTGACCATTCCAAAACTTTACCTTTATTCCTCGTTAACCATTCTTTAGTATAACATCTTAGAGTGTGCTTGGAGTCGTCGTCTTGCTGCATGATCCACGTTCTCTTGAGATTAAGCTTATGGACAGATGTCCTGACATTTTCCTTTAGAATTTTCTGGTAAAATTCAGAACATATTGTTCCATTGGTCCATCAATGATGGAAGGCTATCGTAGCCTAGATGTAGCACAGCAGGCCTAAACCTTGATACTACCACCACCGTGTTTGACTGATGGGATGGGGTTTTTATGTTGAAGTACAGTACTATTCCTTTAATGCCTCAAATTTAAACCAAAAATTTCTCTTTTCGTCACATCCGTCCACAAAACATTGTTCCAGTAGCCTTCTGACATGTCCAGATAATCTTTATCAAACTGCAGATGGGCAGCAATGTTCTTTTTGGAGAGCAGCGGCTTTCTCCTTGCTGTCCTACCATGCACACCATTGTTGTTCAGTGTCCTCCTGATGGTGGACTCCTGAACCTCTACCTTAGTTAAAGAGAAACTGTGAGCTGCAAGTGCCTAGCGCCCCCAGTGTTACTGGTCAATAACTCTTCCCTTGCTTAGCTTTTAGCTAGCCCAGCATTACATCACCACTGGGCATGCGCCGTACAAATACCCACTGAATGGCCTGCACATGCGCAGCTAGCTGGTGCAAAAAGTGACACATGTCATGTGCAGTCCATTCATTGATGCCGCTGTCCACAGTGGGTATTGTACACGGTACATGCCCAGGACTGGCGGTGATGTGATACTGGGCATTCTACACTGCGTGCAGAATTATTAGGCAAATGAGTATTTTGACCACATCATCCTCTTTATGCATGTTGTCTTACTCCAAGCTGTATAGGCTCGAAAGCCTACTACCAATTAAGCATATTAGGTGATGTGCATCTCTGTAATGAGAAGGGGTGTGGTCTAATGACATCAACACCCTATATTAGGTGTGTATAATTATTAGGCAACTTCCTTTCCTTTGACAAAATGGGTCAAAAGAAGGACTTGACAGGCTCAGAAAAGTCAAAAAATAGTGAGATATCTTGCAGAGGGATGCAGCACTCTTAAAATTGCAAAGCTTCTGAAGCGTGATCATCGAACAATCAAGCGTTTCATTCAAAATAGTCAACAGGGTCGCAAGAAGCGTGTGGAAAAACCAAGGCGCAAAATAACTGCCCATGAACTGAGAAAAGTCAAGCGTGCAGCTGCCAAGATGCCACTTGCCACCAGTTTGGCCATATTTCAGAGCTGCAACATCACTGGAGTGCCCAAAAGCACAAGGTGTGCAATACTCAGAGACATGGCCAAGGTAAGAAAGGCTGAAAGACGACCACCACTCAACAAGACACACAAGCTGAAACGTCAAGACTGGGCCAAGAAATATCTCAAGACTGATTTTTCTAAGGTTTTATGGACTGATGAAATGAGAGTGAGTCTTGATGGGCCAGATGGATGGGCCCGTGGCTGGATTGGTAAAGGGCAGAGAGCTCCAGTCCGACTCAGACGCCAGCAAGGTGGAGGTGGAGTACTGGTTTGGGCTGGTATCATCAAAGATGAGCTTGTGGGGCCTTTTCGGGTTGAGGATGGAGTCAAGCTCAACTCCCAGTCCTACTGCCAGTTTCTGGAAGACACCTTCTTCAAGCAGTGGTACAGGAAGAAGTCTGCATCCTTCAAGAAAAACATGATTTTCATGCAGGACAATGCTCCATCACACGCGTCCAAGTACTCCACAGCGTGGCTGGCAAGAAAGGGTATAAAAGAAGAAAATCTAATGACATGGCCTCCTTGTTCACCTGATCTGAACCCCATTGAGAACCTGTGGTCCATCATCAAATGTGAGATTTACAAGGAAGGAAAACAGTACACCTCTCTGAACAGTGTCTGGGAGGTTGTGGTTGCTGCTGCACGCAATGTTGATGGTGAACAGATCAAAACACTGACAGAATCCATGGATGGCAGGCTTTTGAGTGTCCTTGCAAAGAAAGGTGGCTATATTGGTCACTCATTTGTTTTTGTTTTGTTTTTGAATGTCAGAAATGTATATTTGTGAATGTTGAGATGTTATATTGGTTTCACTAGTAAAAATAAATAATTGAAATGGGTATATATTTGTTTTTTGTTAAGTTGCCTAATAATTATGCACAGTAATAGTCACCTGCACACACAGATATCCCCCTAAAATAGCTAAAACTAAAAACAAACAAAAACTTACTTCCAAAAATAATCAGCTTTGATATTAATGAGTTTTTTGGGTTCATTGAGAACATGGTTGTTGTTAAATAATAAAATTAATCCTCAAAAATACAACTTGCCTAATAATTCTGCACTCCCTGTAAAAGCTAAACAGGGGAGGAGTTATCGACCAGAAACAGAAACACCGGGGCACTGGGCACTTTCAGCGATAGCCATTGCCCCCTGAGCATTTGCGATCCCTTTAATGTAACAGAAGTCCAGCAAAAATGATATCAATTTATAAAGAATAAGGGTAATAATAAAGAAAACAAAAAGTCCAGCAATTGTACCCTATTAGATTATACGATGACAAAATTTAATGAGAAAAATAAATAAACCTCTACATAGTCAATCGGGTACCCGATTGACTATGTAGAGGTTTATTTATTTTTCTCATTAAATTTTGTCATCGTATCATCTAATAGGGTACAATTGCTGGACTTTTTCTTTAATGTAACAGCCTTTAGTTGCTGGGTTCCTTTTTGACCTCATAGACTGCTGCATGTTTTACTGAATATCGAGGCTATAATGCTATAATTTTGCTCTATATATATATATATATATACACACTCACCTAAAGAATTATTAGGAACACCATACTAATACGGTGTTGGACCCCTTTTGCCTTCAGAACTGCCTTAATTCTACGTGGCATTGATTCAACAAGGTGCTGATAGCATTCTTTAGAAATGTTGGCCCATATTGATAGGATAGCATCTTGCAGTTGATGGAGATTTGAGGGATGCACATCCAGGGCACGAAGCTCCCGTTCCACCACATCCCAAAGATGTTCTATCGGGTTGAGATCTGGTGACTGTGGGGGCCATTTTAGTACACTGAACTCATTGTCATGTTCAAGAAACCAATTTGAAATGATTCGAGCTTTGTGACATGGTGCATTATCCTGCTGGAAGTAGCCATCAGAGGATGGATACATGTTCTCATTCTGTTTACACCAAATTCGGACTCTACCATTTGAATGTCTCAACAGAAATCGAGACTCATCAGACCAGGCGACATTTTTCCAGTCTTCAATAGTCCAATTTTGGTGAGCTCGTGCAAATTGTAGCCTCTTTTTCCTATTTTTAGTGGAGATGAGTGGTACCTGGTGGGGTCTTCTGCTGTTGTAGCCCATCCGCCTCAAGGTTGTGCGTGTTGTGGCTTCACAAATGCTTTGCTGCATACCTCGGTTGTAACGAGTGGTTATTTCAGTCAACGTTGCTCTTCTATCAGCTTGAATCAGTCGGCCCATTCTCCTCTGACCTCTAGCATCCACAAGGCATTTTTGCCCACAGGACTGCCGCATACTGGATGTTTTTCCCTTTTCACACCATTCTTTGTAAACCCTAGAAATGGTTGTGCGTGAAAATCCCAGTAACTGAGCAGATTGTGAAATACTCAGACCGGCCCGTCTGGCACCAACAACCATGCCACGCTCAAAATTGCTTAAATCACCTTTCTTTCCCATTCTGACATTCAGTTTGGAGTTCAGGAGATTGTCTTGACCAGGAGCACCCCCCTAAATGCATTGAAGCAACTGCCATGTGATTGGTTGACTAGATAATTGCATTAATGAGAAATAGAACAGGTGTTCCTAATAATTCTTTAGGTGAGTGTATATATATATATATATATATATATATATATAAAAGCAAGACCTTAAAATTGTAAATACTTACATTTCCAACCCAGCCAGTTTGGCTCTCTTCACTATACATCTGCAAGAGAGAAAGAGAGATTATATAAAGTAGGATCATGTACAACAGAATTTAATAAAAAAAAACTAAATATAAAAGCAAAAAATAAAATGCTGTGCACGTTCCTAATGCAGGAACCTTTTGTTCTAATCTACAATGCTTGATTTAGAAGGAAGCTAAAGGGGGGTTTTAGCCGTGACAATATCCTTTGTAGAAACAAAGGGGGTCATTTATTATCCAGAAATACACCTACATTAGGCGTATTTCTGGCACAGATTGCAAGTCCTGCGACTTTTCCCCACTTACGCCATGTCTAAAAAAAGTGGGCGGGGAAGGGGATGGGCCAGCAGGCCCGTCTAATTCACAATTTTTTACGCTTTCTACGTTTTAGGCGTAGAAAATGGTCTAAATGTAAGACAGCGCGGAAGCGATCCTACATTTAGATGCGGCAGTGGATCCGCTGAAGTTATGAAGGGGCTGGAGCCTCTTCATAACTTCGGCAGATCCACCGCCAGATACAGGGGTTATTAGGACCATCATCAAAAGCATCAAAAATCTTCGGTCTTAATAAATGACCCCCAAAATGTATCAAAAAGGGGGTAATTGGACCAAATCTTGAGGCTTAGGGTACGGCCACACGGCGTGGTCATGATGCGGTTAGGAAACCACATGCATAATCATGCTTTTTGGGTGCATTTTTTGTCTGCAAACTGTTATCTGAAGTGTGAATTTTCCTTTCTTTAGCTTTCTGATTAACATCAAATAATAACACCTGTGTCCATCTCAGAAACCTATTTTCCTATTGACTTCTATTGGAAAATGAGATGCTGCGGTTGCTATCTGCATCATGACTGCGCCGTGTGGCTGTACCCTTAGGCTCGGTGCATATACAGTATATCATTTGTGTTTGGATAGTTTTTAGTTTTTTTAGCTGGAGCCGGACACAACTGATTTATATTTACAGTATGTGCGTTTTAGTGCACAGGCCTGGGATCCATAGCCTGACAGCGCCAGAGAGAAAAATAGGCGCTAAGGAGACAGACATCCGGCCTCAGAACTAATGCCTCGGATGCAATGAACGATCTCACAGAAACTGAAGAAGTCCTAACACAGTGTGCTCTCCCTCCTCGCTGCAGGAGAAGGACTCTTCTGCAGAAAGGAGAGACAGAGCTCAGTGTGAGCGCTTCTTTTTTCTCGTTATAGAGATTGGTGGGGGTCTCAGCACTCGGACCAGCACCAGTCAGAACCTCTGCTATATCACTATGACATATCACAACTAAAGTAATAACTGGAATGGGGCAACTACAGGACCCAGAAAGATTATTAAAATTAGGGTTATTTACTTTAGAAAACAGACGACTAAGGGCAGAACTAATTACTATGTATAAATATATCAGGGGTCAGTACAGAGATCTCTCCCATCATCTATTTATCCCCAGGACTGTGACTGTGACGAGGGGACATCCTCTGTGTCTGGAGGAAAGAAGGTTTGTACACAAACATAGAAGAGGATTCTTTCCGGTAAGAGCAGTGAGACTATGGAACTCTCTGCCTGAGGAGGTGGTGATGGGGAGTTCACTAAAAGAGTTCAAGAGGGTTTCCAATTGAAAAAAAGATTTTTAGCCAAAAATGAGTAACATGCAATCATAAAAAAATTGCCTACAAAGGTGAACATAGCCTTTAAGGGCACTGTAATGCTCGAAATATGTGATGTTTTTGTTTTTCTATGCTTAATTTTTTTAATCAAGTTTGGATTTTATCAGAGTGCAGGACGGCAACAGATTTTTTAAGGTCTATGCCTAGAGGCCAACCCTTTATGTCAGTGCACCAGAGGCTGCTCGGAGTCTATATGAGCTGATCCACTTTAACTGTCCAGAACTAAATTGAGAAATGAACCAATTTTTAAATAACAAGAACAAACTAAAAGGCACATAAATGAAAACTGATCATACATCTTCGCAGTGCCATGAGGGGTCTAGATGTGTACACATTAAAATTGCCGAAACATTCTGAATCCTTCGGAGCCACTGGATGGCCAGCCTTTGGTCTGTAGCCCATGTCACGGTGCTCAAGTAATGGTCTCTATTACAAAAATAAAAAAATAAGAATCAGTTTGAATGCATGTGTGATACTTCAAAAATACTCAAGGTACAAGGTGACTAATATGGAGTTGTAGACTAAGTAAACACACACTGGCCCATATCTACTAAGGCTGACATTTCCTACATCAGTCCTCAATCCTCTGTCAGTCCATTGCTCTATCCTCTGTCAGTCTACTGCTCAATCCTCTGTCAGTCTACTGCTCAATCCTCTGTCTGTCCATTCCTCTATCCTCTGTCAGTCCATTGCTCTATTCTCTGTCAGTCCATTGCTCAATCCTCTGTCAGTCCATTGCTCAATCCTCTGTTAGTCTACTGCTCAATCCTCTGTCAGTCCATTGCTCTATTCTATGTCAGTCCATTGCTCTATTCTATGTCAGTCCATTGCTCTATCCTCTGTCAGTCCATTCCTCTATCCTCTGTCTGTCCATTGCTCTATCCTCTGTCAGTCCATTGCTCTATCCTCTGTTAGTCTACTGCTCAATCCTCTGTCAGTCCATTGCTCTATTCTATGTCAGTCCATTGCTCTATTCTATGTCAGTCCATTGCTCTATCCTCTGTCAGTCCATTGCTCAATCCTCTGTCAGTCTACTGCTCAATCCTCTGTCAGTCCATTCCTCTATCCTCTGTCTGTCCATTGCTCTATTCTCTGTCTGTCCATTGCTCTATTCTCTGTCTGTCCATTGCTCTGTCCTCTGTCAGTCCATTGCTCTGTCCTCTGTCAGTCCATTGCTCTATCCTCTGTCAGTCCATTCCTCTATCCTCTGTCAGTCCATTGCTCAATCCTCTGTCTGTCCATTGATCAATCCTCTGTCTGTCCATTGATCAATCCTCTGTCTGTCCATTGATCAATCCTCTGTCTGTCCATTGATCAATCCTCTGTCTGTCCATTGATCAATCCTGCATTTGATTGAATTGATGCCAGCCATGCCCTATTCTGGCCCCACTTATTCTCAATTTTAGTGCAAAATAGTGGCACAAATTACTTAATAAAGTACCCTCTACAGAGTAGATTAAATGAGGCTGCCACATATCATAATGTGAATATCTGGAACCATGAATACAAAATGTTACATCCCAGTAAGGGTCACATGTTGAGTTTATATCCTTTTTTTTCTTTTGCCGTGATTTTTACAAAATTCTAGCAAACCATGGCTTTTTTGCAAAATTCCTAGCATGTCTGCTATTCCTTGCTCCCTGTTTAACCTTATTTATCCCCATTTTGTCCTGCTTTTACAAGACAGACCAGCAGAGGGCGCAGTGAAACTACGGTAGATTAGCTGCATTCAAACAATCACAGCACATTCTCACTGCAAGTAATGGCGGGTTCACATCAGCGTTATGGATTCCGTTATGGCTTTCAGTTATAACATGGTTATAACGGAAAGTAACAGAATCCTCAAGATGGAGGTAAAAATGGAAGCCTTTAATAGGTGTTTTGATCGGATCCGTCCTGGTTTCCATTATGCAGGTGTCCAGTCCCGCATAACGGAAACCAGGACGGATCCGTTCTGCTGCCCGTAAAAGGCTTTCTGTTTTGCTTTCAGTCATAATAGAAGTCTATGGGAATCATAACTTGCATAACGGGAACCAGACGGATCCGTTATGATTCCTATAGATGTCCTAAAAGGCTTCTATGACCAAAATGCATTAAAACGCTTTGCACTCGCGTGGGAAAATGCATCCTAGCTGACCATCACACGCGATGCCCGTGTAAAAGAGACCTAAGGCTTGGTTCACACGGACGTTGCGGGAAAAGATGCGGGTGCGTTGCAGAAAAATGTGCGATTTTTTAGCGCAAGTGTAAAACGTTTTAATGCGCTTTGCACGCGGGTGAGAAAAATCGGCATGTTTGGTACCCAGACCCGAACCCGGACTTCTTCACAGAAGTTCAGGTTTGGGATTGGTGTTGTGTAGATTTTATTATTTTCCCCATATAACATGGTAATAAGGGAAAATAATAACATTCTTAAGACAAAATGGTAAGTATATTAGGGATGGAGGGGTTAAAAAAAAATACATTAAACGCACCTCATCCACTTCGTCTTCTTTCTTCTTCTTTGAGGACCTGGGAGGAAATGGACCTTTGGTGACGTCACTCCGCTCATCACATGGACCATGTAATGAGAGCAGTGATGTCACCAACGGTCCATTTCCTGCCAGGTCCTCAAAGAAGAGGAAAGAAGACGAGCCAGGCTGCGCGAACAAGTGGATGAGGTGAGTTTAATTTTATTTTTTATTTTTTTAACCCCTCCATCCCCAATTTACTTAGCATTCTGCATTAAGAATGCTATTATTTTCCCTTATAACCATGTTATAAGGGAAAATAATGAAATCTACACAACACTGATCCCAAACCCGAACTTCTGTGAAGAAGTCCGGGTACCAAACATGCCGATTTTTCTCACGCGCATGCAAAACGCATTAAAACGCTTAGCACTTGCGCGGAAAAATCATGCATTTTCCCGCAACGCACCCGCATTTTTTCCCGCAACACACCCGCAAAGCCCGTGTGAACCCAGCCTTGGTGTTTTTTTTTAGCTATTTTCACAGCGTTTCAAAATAGTTTAAAAGACACTTGAAAAAGCGCTGTAAAAAACAGGTGGCCAAAAAAAAGAAAAAAAACACCTGCAGTTATTCTGGTGTTTATTTTTCCACAGGTAAAAATTCATGTCTGTAAGGATTTAAGGACAATCATTACGCAAAAATTAAATGCTGTTAGTCATCACAGTGAGTGATGGAAGGGAAGAGCATAACATGAAAGGCAGATTTCTGGGGGGTGAAAATAAGGAAGAAAAATATGTGACGATATGTGATGAGTGGGGACGGAACTTTCCAACATTTCAAAACCAGAAAACAGATAACCTAGAGACTAAAATGTAAACCCCACTCCAACCAAAAACACAAAAGCAACCAAGAATGCTCAGTTTGTAACTAATTGCCATTTTTTATTTTGTTCTTCTGTTATTACTCCTGGAAACGAATGAATCAGTCGACAACTAGATATCTACATTCTCTTTGTCAGTGGGATGTGTCCCTTTCAATTCTAATTAGTGCACTGTAGGGGCACATCCCACTTACAATAGGAATGGTAAAACCTTGTCAATGTGTTCGTTTCCAGTAGGAATAATGCCTCATTCACACATTCAGTGTTCGGTCAGTGATTGCCATCAGTGATTTTTGAGCCAAAACCAGGTGCGGCTCTAAACACAGAACAGGTGCAGATCTTTCCCTTATACCTTATGTCTGTGGAGGCGCCAGTCCTGGTTTTGGGTCACAATCACTGGCCAAAACACTGACGTGTGAATGACGCTTAAGGATTAGGCCTCATGCACACGACCGTTTGTATTTTGTGATCCGCAAAACGGAACGGAACAGCTGGCCCCTAATAGAACAGTCCTATCCTTGTCCGTAATACGCACAATAATAAGACATGTTCTATTTTTTTTTAGGAACAGCCATGCGGACATACGCAAACGGAATGCACACAGCGTAACTTACGTTTCTTTTGCTGACCCATTAAAATGAATGGTTCTGAATACGGTCCGCAAAAAAAGAAAACAAAACAGACATGGAAAGAAAATACGTTTGTGTGCATGAACCCTTAAGGAAAGGAACAGCAGGGTTCTAGAAGTGTTAGGCCCCTTTCACATGGGCGAGTATTCCGCGCGGATGCGATGCGTGAGGTGAACGCATTGCACCCGCACTGAATCCTGACCCATTCATTTCTATGGGGCTGTGCACACGAGCGAGTGATTTTCACGCATCACTTATGCGTTGCGTGAAAATCGCAGCATGCTCCTCTTTGTGCGTTTTTCACGTAATGCAGGCCCCATAGAAATGAATGGGGTTGCGTGAAAATCGCAAGCATCCGCAAGCAAGTGCGGATGGGGTGCGATTTTCACGCACGGTTGCTAGGAGACGATCGGGATGGGGACCCGATCATTATTATTTTCCCTTATAACATGGTTATAAGGGAAAATAATAGCATTCTGAATACAGAATGCAAAGTAAAATAGGGCTGGAAGGGTTAAAAAAAAATAAAAAATAATTAAACTCACCTTAATCCACTTGCTCGCGCAGCCCGGCATCTCTTCTGTCTTCTTTTTTTCTGTGTGCAGGAAAAGGACCTGTGGTGATGTCACTCCGGTCATCACATGGTCCATCACATGATCTTTTACCATGGTGATGGATCATGTGATGACCGGAGTGACATCACCACAGGTCCTTTTCCTGCACACAGCAAAAAAGAAGACAGAAGAGATGCCGGGATGCGCGAGCAAGTGGATTAAGGTGAGTTTAATTTTTTTTTTTTTTTTTTAACCCCTCCAGCCCTATTGTACTATGCATTCTGTATTCAGAATGCTATTATTTTCCCTTATAACCATGTTATAAGGGAAAATAATACAATCTACAGAACACCGATCCCAAGCCCGAACTTCTATGAAGAAGTTCGGGTTTGGGTACCAAACATGCACGATTTTTCTCACGAGAGTGCAAAACGCATTACAATGTTTTGCACTCGCACGAAAAAATCGCGCATGTTCCCGCAACGCGCCCGCACCTTTTCCCGCAACGCCTGTGTGAAAGAGGCCTTACTTCTTGGAATACAAGCATTTACTAACACAGACATGTCAGGGGAGGTGACCAGTCCTCCTCTATGGGCTGTTTTTTACTTCACATTCCAAAAAACTGACATCACGGTGAGCGCTGGCATGTACGGTAATATAATAATCGGGGAAAAATTCATAATAATCATCATTGTTTCTTACCCGGAGATGATCCTGTTTGGTGCTAGAATTTCCACAAATGTTAAATTGTCAAGAGATGCTGTATCTACAGTAAAGAGTCTCACGGTGGGGTTTTTTGTTCCTGCCTTGAAGGCAAAAAAATATATTCAGTACAATAATATGAAACATTTCATATATGGAGGGAATATAAAGCTCAGCAACATAATAACCGCCAGCTTTTACAAGCATGCTGCCACTAAACAATAAGAAAAGCATTGAATTCAATGACTACACCTATTCCATTGGAAATTATGTAGGGTTTACACGTCACATCTTTTGTCATAATGTCCTAAAATTGTGGCCAAAATGAATTATTTTTTTGCCCAGATTATGGAAAATTGTGACATGCAAATGACCCCTAATGCTTCCCTCTTACAGGAGGATTAGTTGTCATCTACCTTGCAATAACACCATAGGGATATATAATTTCATATGTAGTGTTAACCACAAACAACCTCTTTGACAATGGTGTACCTACCTCAGAAGCATGGCACACCATTGACGTGAGAAGGAACCTGGCACTGAACTGTTGTACCTGATGTGACCACTGGGTGGAGGTAACTACATGCAGATTTACAGGGGTGCAGCTAGCCTTTCTGCTACCTGAGGCGAAAACTGAAACAGTGTCCTCCCTCACTAATGCCAGTTCTTTAACCTAACCCCTTCTTTTCAGCCCATGGCCCTTCCGCTGCCCCCCTCTTGCCCCTACCTGGTGCTGCCTGAGGCGATCACCTCACCTGGCCTCATTGGTGGTGCACCCCTGCAGATTTAAACAGCTCCTTTTGAGATTGATTCCAGTTATATAAATTGATATACAGTTGGTGCCCCCTAGTGGTGGCTACATGTAGCCAAAATTATGTTATTTTATCCATAAGGATATACTGTGAAAATGATTAGCTCATGACAAGAACATTTCTTTATGGGCTCTTAAAGGTGCCGCAAAATTTTTTAACCAGCAGGCAGAATTGTTCCCCCTCTAAAGGTTTTAATGAGGTAGCTGTAAAATACAGTCCCTTATGGGCCCTTCCACTGTGCGGCCCCATCCTTGGTACCAGACCTTATCCTGGCTCCACACTCATCAAATGGCTTGACATTCTACCTCAGCCAATCACTGCGGCATTCCAAGCAATTTCCTGTGTGTAGAGGCAGGAACAGGAAGTGGAAAGCAGCAGGGACCGGATGTCCCCCCGAGTGTTGGGGATCGGTAAGGTGAGTCATGATTATTATTATTTTTTTTAACTCTTTCTGTTCCTTTTAAGAGAATATCTCTCTGGAAAACCCCTTTAAAGGAGTTATACCATGATTAATGTAAAACATGAAAATCTCTTTCTAACAAAGCTCTGTACCTCACATGGATCCAGAGTTCTCCCCATTCATGGCTCTGCTACATTTATATCAAGCTGACCACTCAAGGGGAGTGTCTTTTCTGCTGCAGCTAAGGGGGCGTGTCTCAGCTCTCCCTATCACAGCTCAGGGGGTGTGTCTGTGCTCTATCACAGCTCAGGAGGCAGCTAAAGGATGAAACTGAGCATGTGCGTCCATCTCAGTGAGCCGGCCAAAGAAAAAACACAAAAACAAAGAGCAGGTGGCGCTACACAGATACATTTTATTGAATAACTCAGTGGCTATGCTAAATTTTTAATTACATGCAGTTACAAAAGTATTCAGATCCAGGTGCTGGTTTGAAAACTGTAGAATATTTTTCATTGGACAACCCCTTTAATCTTCTGTAGGGCACTATACATAAGTTATAATCTGTATTAATGGTTATAATATTCAAGAAATAACACAACTAGGTCTAAATGTTCCGAATTGGAAAAGCTGCCTTCCTCCAGAATCTGACACCATATGGTCTTCTGGATAGTGATATACAAGGCCCATTTGCTGCTAGATTCATTATACAGACGCTTTAAACATATGCCTGGCATATTATCACCTCTACAAGAGAATGGGGGATGTGTGCCAACATTCTTTTGGCAGATGAACTTGACTTGGCATCAAATGTGCAATGGTTGTTTCCTGGCAAGAGCGCGTGCTTCTCATGACATAACTATGGTCTATGTACAGTAGCTCAGACGTTTGGGTGGATATATGTTTAATCGTCAAAGCAGTCGTAAAATACTAAGAAAAGATGAAATTTTATATCATGAAAGTGATGTTTCTTGCTTCTGGCACTACATGCAAATGAGCACAGATACGTCAGATATATGGAACATGTAAAATCAGTTTGTGGCAACATTTTAGCGAAAAACTCCATATATTATTGTTTCAATAATTTGTACTAGAAGAGGGAGGATCAACATTAAGGCCCCCATCTTAGTGCAAACCTTCCACTGACTATTGCTAGACCATTTGTTTTCTGACTTCCAACGTCAAAGCTGTAACTACAAACCCTCCCCCCACCGAAAAAAAAGGAGTAAAAGTCGCAGTGGTCTACTACTAAACCACTCATCCGTAGAGAGTACTATGGACTACTACAATATTGCGTATCGAGCTCCTATGTGTTCCCATGGTAACAGACTACACACAAGCCCTGTGTAGTCTGAGCATGCAATCACGTGACCCTCCATGGCTTCTGCCCCCTCTTCTTTCCAATCTAAACAGATAGGAAAAAGTGTCAGACTGGGGTATCTAGGTCCCAACAGTAAAATTGATTCTGAGGGCCCGCTGTAAAGCTTCATGCAAATATTACCTGCTCACACAGTGGCAGCAGCAAGATGCTACAAGATGATTGACTTGGGGGCCCCTGCAGTGACTTTAAGCGATAGTAAACTGTGTGATTTGTTAAATAGTGTTCATCACGAATATTCGAATTGCAAATTTTTATCGCGAATATCAGCACGTCGAGAATTCGCGAATATTTAGAATATAGTGATATATATTCGTAATTTTGAATATTCGAGATTTTTTTTTAATCAGTACACATGATCCCTCCCTGCTTCTAGCTTGTGGGCCAATGAGAAGGCTGCAATATCTTTGACTTTAGGAGTAGTGTTGATTGCAAATTTTCGTAATGAGAATCAATGAGATTGTGAAAACTCAGATCTGATGGTATATTCTAACCCCCAGGCATTCCCATGATGACGGGGACCCTTGTTGGGGAGGAGTATGCCAAAGTGGAAAAACTGTGCAGATTAAAAAAAACAAGATGAATATTCTAAAAAACTAATATATTCTATATAGTGCTATATATTCGTCTATCAAATATTCGTAATATTCTAAAACAAGAATATATAGCAATATAGCAAATATTCAAAAAAAAATAACTAATTTAGAACAATTTAGCTAATATAGTGCTATAATCTTTTTTTTAATAGTTGTAATTTTTTTCCAATCTGAAATTCAGATGAGAAAAAAATTACAACTATTAGACAAAGAAGATTATAGCACTATTTTAGCTAAATTGCTCTATATTATTTTATTTTTTCGAATATTCGCTATATTGCTATATATTCTTGTTTTTGAATATTACGAATATTAGAAAAAACAAATATATTCGTTTTCTAGAATATTCCTCTTTTTTTTTTTTTTTTTATGTGTAAAGTTGTTCCACTTTGGCATACTCCTCCCCGACAAGCGTCCCCGTCACCATGGGAATGCCTGGGGGTTAGAATATACCATCGGATCTGATGTCTGATCTCATTGATTCTCATTACGAAAATTCTCATTACGAAAATTCGCATTACGAAAATTCGCAATCAACACTACTCCTAACTAATATTCGAATTTGCGAATATTCAACAAATTTTCTAAGAAATATTTGCAAAAAATCGCAAATTCGAATATGACCCCTGCCGCTCATCACTATTGTTAAATAATCTACCCAGTTTTTATATGATTATTTAGGCTGGTTGAGATATTGTATGCTCCCTATCTATATGTAGTGCAGTCAGTCGTCTACTGTGCCATGTGCCGCTTATGCAGGGGGTGGAAACAAGGGGCCCACCTCGCTCTGGGGCCCACCCGGGAATTCAACTGTTCCCCTGTGGGCCAGTCCGAGCCTGAAGGGGTTGAGAGGAACAGAGTAATACATGACTGCAGAATGAGATTATACACAATTTTGTATAATGAGATCATATACAAACTTGTTTGCAGTCTATAACCATGGGGACACATAGTTCTGTATAAGAGCTGTATACACAAAACGGCCCATGTCCAAAATGCCAATTAAAGGCTACATGTAAATTAATAAGCCATTCTGCCTGATTTCAGAGGCACCATATAATGGTGAATACATCAGGCACTAAAATAGTGCGGCATATGATTTAATTATTAATCAAATTAAAGGCCCTAGATGAGACCCTCGGGGTAATTTTAACAAAATCCCAAATGGTCAACTGACCAAAAAGAAATCCCTTTAGGGGTCCCAACCCAATATATGTACAAATTAAAACTACATCTTTATTTTGTCATCCTTAAAACCTTATAAATGTGAAAAAAGGAAAATCATGTGTAAATAAAACAGAGGACAGTGGAACAGGGTCACCAATGGGTGTTGTTAATAACTGGAGGGAGGAGATAGTTGTGCATGAACTCTGCTTTTTGTGTTTACATAAACACTCTTTTTATTTCGTTTGTGTGGTGTTGTTATTATGAGTATTTATTCGCCCTCACGCCTCTTAGAGTCGATTTACACTATATAGTGCTTTCTTTATACACTCTGTGCTACTACTCAGCCGGTATTATATTGGGTGGGGGTGCAAATACACCAGTTGCATTTGGTCTGAGATGTGTGCTACCAATGCTATTCTATACCCATGATAATTCTATTAAATGTCAGTGCTGCTCAGGTAGACCACATTATCTGACAGTCTGTTATCATGCAGCTTCATTATTCTTGTAAGCTGCATTCTCTTGTCAATTGCCTTGCATATTATAAACGCACACTGCTGAACACATATTCACACAAGCCTACATTGCTCAGTCCAATACAATGTGGCTACCAGATCAAGCACACTGATACAGAGTATCTTCTATACACACACAATTCCACAATTGAGGCCCTCGGTGGCTATATCACACACATACACCTACTATTGCACATATGCCCTCTCACTGTCCCCAGGGGCGTAGCTAAAGGCTCATGGGTCCTGGTCCAAGGGTTCAGCTTGGGCCCCCCCTTCCCTTCAGTGTTTTGTGGCTAGGGAAGCACATAGCCTTCATGCTGCCTGCGGCAAAAAATTGAAACAGTAGGACCCCCCCCATGCCAAATTCTTGACCTAACCCCTTCCCTCCAGCCAGAGCTATAACTTGACCAGCATGCACTTTCTATAATACTGGTTTCTTCTTATGTGGCACAAGGGTCTTTGGGCCCCCTAAGGCTCCTGGGCCCGGTAGCGACTGCTACCTCTGCACCCCCTATAGCTACGCCCCTGACCGTCCCTGTATTGATTGATTTAAACCCTCCACTGTCCTCTGCCTAAAACTAAATGCACTACACCACCCCTCCCGACATGTTTCGCCACGTGTGGCTTCGTCAGAGGAGATAAGGGTACTGGCGTCCGCGCGCTTGACATAGCCCTGTTAAAAAAAAACTCATTCCCCGCCCTCCTTCCATCAACCACTCGCTGTCCTTCTTGTTGTATAAGCGTAAGTATAAGTTAAGGTAGTTTATATCAAATTTAATAATGTATGAAATAATGTAGTTTACATCGTATTTAACCAGGTACTGTATAAGTATGTCCCTCATTTATACTGTAATAAAGCTTATAGATGCCCCAAAATTCTTGAGCAGTCTACTCATAGACACACTGTATATACTGAGGGACTCTAGTATACGCTAGTTACATGAATAAGGAATAATCCATTCAGACTTGCTCTCTCCTCAATAGATATAGCGCGGTGAGCGCTGAGAAAAGGGAGGGGGAGCAGTGCTGGAGCGAGTAGGAGACAGATAGAGGGGCTGGAGCGCGGGCGTCACACTGACGTGTGTGCGCTCGCGTTCACTACAGGCAAACCGCCTGTCATTCATGGTAAGAGGGACAGCACGTGGTTGATGTAAGGAGGGCGGGGAATGAATGTTTGTTTATTTAACAGGGCTATGTCAAGCGCGCGGACGGCGGTACCCTTATCTCCCCTGACGAAGCCACACGTGGCGAAACATGTAGGGAGGGGTGGTGTAGTGCATTTAGTTTTAGACGGAGGGCATATGTGCAATAGTAGGTGTATGTGTGTGATATAGCTACCTAGTGCCTGAATTGTGTGTGTATAGAAGATACTCTGTATCAGTGTGCTTGATCTGGTAGCCACATTGTATTGGACTGAGCAATGTAGGCTTGTGTGAATATGTGTTCAGCAGTGTGCGTTTATAATATGCAAGGCAATTGACAAGAGAATGCAGCATAATGAAGCTGCATGATAACAGACTGTCAGATAATGTGGTCTACCTGAGCAGCACTGGCATTTAATAGAATTATCATGGTTATAGAATAGCATTGGTAGCACACATCTCAGACCAAATACAACTGGTGTATTTGCACCCCCACCCAATATAATATCTGCTGAGTAGTAGTGATGAGCAGCAGGGGCCATATTCGTATTCGCGATATTTCTCAATTATTTTGTAGAATATTCGTTATATTTGTGAATATTCGCGAATATTCTAAAAACGAATATATAGCACTATATCCGATATATATATAAATTTTTTCAAATATTCGTAATTTTTTTCTACCTGTACAGTTGTTTCACTTTGGCATACTCCTCCCTGACAAGCGTCCCCATCACCATGGGAATGCCTGGGGGGTTAGAATATACCATCGGATCTGAGTTTTCACGATCTCACTCAGATCGTGAAAACTCAGATCCGATTATATATTCTAACCACCAGGCGTTCCCATGGTGAAGGGGACGCTTGTCGGGGAGGAGTATGCCAAAGTGAAACAACTGTACAGGATAAAAAAAAGACGAAAATTCAAAAAAACTAATATATTTCGCTATAGTGCTATACAGTATATTAGTTTTTTTTCGAATATTCTTATATTTTTTTTCATCTAAAGTCATCATGATTCCTCCCTGATTAAGTTGCTTGTGGGCCAATGACTCATTGGCCCACAAGCAAGAAGCAGGGAGGAATCATGTGTTCACTTTTAAGATGGGAAAAAATGACGAATATTCGCTATAACGAATACGGTTTATAGCACTATATTAGAAATATTCACAAATTTTCGAAGTTGCGATATTCGCGAATAAAATTCGCTATTCGAATATTCGCGCTCAACACTACTGAGTAGTAGCACAGAGTGTATAAAGAAAGCACTATATAGTGTAAATAGACTCTAAGAGGTGTGACGGCGAATAAATACTCATAATAACAACACCACACAAACTAAATAAAAATAGTGGAGTAAATAGAATAAATGGACGGCACTCGCAGCAAATGGGGTCTATGGATACTATTTATTAGATAGGTTGTAAAAATAGGGTTATTAAAAATACCAGATGGTAGTTGACATGTGGTTTTGTATTTATTCTTTAAAATATATGATTTTGTTAAAAGTTAGGATGTGCGCTCTCCTTAAAGAGATAGGTGAATAAATAAATAAATATTAGTTTATGTCCATATAAAAGTTCATATAATAAAAAAAAAGTTCATATAATAGAAAATGTCATACAATCAAAAAATGTAAAGAAAATATGAAAAATATATAAAAGTCATGAAAAAAGGTAGTTCATGTGGGTCGTTGGGCGATCCAGATATTGGCCGCTCTGAATGCAGGGTAGTTGGTGATCCCTTGTAGCAATAGATGGTTATAAATAGTTGTAAATATAAGTATAAGTTATTAATGGCTTCTGAATGTTTGTGCTCTCTATAGGAGCTTCGACTTGTATTTAGGCCGGATCACAACCTGAAAGGCAAAGATCCCACAATGGGAACGTTACCACTCCTGTGCAGGATCTTCCTGTCGGGGTGGTAGGTGGTGTCCTCCTCGCTGCGCACGTGATTTTCACGAGTTCAGCCGCCGCGATCCTCCTTCCGGTGACGTCACTTCCGGGTAGTGGTGTGATTTATTGCGGTCGGCGTGTCACGTGTTCGGATCACCGCGGTCGGCGTGCCACGTGTTCAAATGAGCGGGCTCTTTGAAAAATGGCGGGTTCTTTGTGTTTTCCGCAATCCTTTCGTTCCGCAATCTTTTTAGTTGTTGTAAAGTATATTGGCCAATATAGTAGTGAATATGGGACTTATGGCTGCTCTCTCCCCACAAAGAACCCGCCATTTTTCAAAGAGCCCGCTCATTCGAACACGTGGCACGCCGACCGCGATAAATCACACCACTATCCGGAAGTGTTGTCACCGGAAGGAGGATCGCGGCGGCTGAACTCGTGGAAATCACGCGCGCAGCGAGGAGGACTCCACCTACCACCCCGACGGCCGCAGAAAGATACAGGAAGATCCTGCACAGGAGTGGTAACGTTCCCATTGTGGGATCTTTGCCTTTCAGGTTGTGATCCTGCCTAAATACAAGTCGAAGCTCCTATAGAGAGCACAAACATTCAGAAGCCATTAATAACTTATACTTATATTTACAACTATTTATAACCATCTATTGCTACAATAAATATCGAATAAATAGTATCCATAGACCCCATTTGCTGTGAGTGCCGTCCATTTATTCTATTTACTCCACTACCTCCGAAGCTTTGGGTTAAGCTTTACCGGACTGAGCACCGCCGCCATTTTACTACTGGAAGTGAGCCGCCATTACTGTCTATCCTAAATAAAAATAGTGTTTATTTAAACACAAAAAGCAGAGTTCATGCACAAATATCTCCCTCCCTCCAGTTATTAACAATACCCATTGGCGACCCTGTTCCACTGTCCTCTGATAGTTTTATTTACACATGATTTTCCTTTTTTCACATTTATAAGGTTTTAAGGATGACAAAATAAAGATGTAGTTTTAATTTGTACATATATTGGGTTGGGACCCCTAAAGAGATTTCTTTTTGGTCAGTTGATCGTTTGGGATTTTTGATATAATTTAATTGGCTCCTTCAGAGGGGATTTGGGAAGTGCCTCTCAGAGGATGCTAAAGCACCCGCTAATGTATTTTCCATAGAGCACCTAAGAGGTGCTTCTGTGTTTCTTAAAGGGGGCAGTGCTAGTGACACACTACTGTGACTTTAAAACAAAGAACTAATTTAAAGGAATAATTCAGGATAAGCTTGTTACCCAAGGTCAGCCTTTTTAGCCAGGGAACAGCGCCAGATTTAACCATGGCCTGTAATACTAGAGGCAGCCAATGCAAAAAGGTGGCGCTATCTCTGAAGGAGGAAAAAGTAGATCCTTGTTTCTAATCCAAGATAACCCCATGAATGTTGTAAAACGTTTATTGCTGTCAGAGGGTAAAAAGTCAATCAGATTAAAGTTAGAGCAATTATTGCCTCCTGCTATAACTATTTAGTAGACATACCTTTGGATATGGGATATGAATTGTCTGTGGATACAGTTCAGACTCATCTCCATAAAATGTATATTCTATAATTGGAACGCCAGTTTCATTAAACTGAGCATAGGTCAGGAATCTGCCACTCGGTGACCACCATAAAGCATAGTTTGTGGAAAACATTTCCTCTGAAAATGGAAAAAATATATATATTTATATGTAACTTTTATGTACAAAATTTGTATATTAAGATATAGTGTATGAATAATGGATAGTTGTATAATAGGTCAGTACTACGGCATGCAACCAAGCTTCTACAATGATGTCTACACAGCACACACATAGATAGATAAATAGATAGAGAAATAAATGGGTCTAACACACATAGATAGATAATAGATAAGTAGATAGATAATAGATAGATATGGAATAGATAGATAATAGTCTTGAGCGAACCAGAACTGTAAACTTTGGGTCCGTACCCAACTTTACGATTTTTGGTACCCGGACCCAAACCCAAACTTTGCCGGAAAAGTTCGGGTTCGAGTTTGGTGTTCGGGCATTTAATAAAGCTTGTTGAAAGGCTGCAGGGCAGCCAATCAACAAGCTTTTAAGCTGTGTGCCCTTAGGAGCCATCACAGCCATGCCTACTAATGGCATGGCTGTGATTGGCCGGTGCATCATGTGACCCAGTCTCTATATAAGCTGGATCACGTGTAGCACCGCCCATCAGCTCTCAGTAGTGAAGGGACAGAAAGCAGGCGGCTGAAGTGAGGGACAGTGTTAGTGCGATTTTTTGTGGGTGCAATACACCATCTTTGCACCCCTGACACAGAAAGATAATCATAAATCTGGCTGTTAATTCTGTGGGTGACCTACTGCAATTTTTTTTGTGGGTGCAATGCAACATTGTACTTTGTATCTCTGACACACATATATAATAGTTAATCCGTCTGTTAGTTAGGTGCACGTCATATACCCATTTATTGCGTGAAGTACACCTGCACTGCATACGTGACAGGGAAATTGATATAGTTAATCCATCTGTTACTTCGGTGGGTGACCTCAAAGAATGAGGAGAGCATCAAATAAGGGACGTGGCCCTGGTCGTGGTGCTGCTGGTGTTGGTGGAGCTCCTGTTGCAGGGAGAGGACGTGGTCGATCTGTGCCAGCTACAAGCCCAAATGAAACACCTTCCTCAGGTGCACTTAGGCGAACATTCAGCGTTATTTTGTAGGCCCGAATACCGGTGTACGAATGGTGAGGCCAAAACAAGTAGAGGCGGTAGTAGATTTGGTGGCTGACAGTGCCTCCAGTTCCTTCTCATTGTCTCCTACCCGGTCCCCAGCCCATGGGCACCTGTCTTTCACCTCACCCCCTTGCAAATCAGACAAGCAGTCTGAGCCCCAAGTCATGCAGCAGTCTCTTATGCTTTTTGATGACTCTGCTGGCGGGGTTTCCGAGGGCCCAGAAGTGGAAGAGATTGAGTGCACTGATGCCCAACCACATGGAATCAAAGTCATGCGAGTGACGTGTGCAGTTCGGAGGAAGAGGTGGAGGTGACACAGCGCCAGTAGCACAGCAAAAGAGGGAGAAGTGTACAAAAGCAGAGTGGCCATCCCCTAGCCAGTACTCCTGCTACTGCCCACCACACCCAGGGACTGAGCACACCAAAGCCAGCTCCAAGGAGTTCCCTGGCGTGGCAGTTCTTCAGACAATGTGCTGACGACAAAACGTGTGGTGTGCGATAACGAGCGAAATCTCGTAGCAGCTCTGGGACTAGCCGGTTTGACGCACATCCCTTGCCTGGCGCATGTGCTGAATTTGGTGGTGCAGGGGTTCCTGAAAAATTACCCCGATATGTCAGAGCTGCTGCAGAAAGTGCAGTCCATCTGTGCGCACTTCCGGCGTTCTCACCCTGCTGCTGCTCGCCTGTCTGTGCTGCAGCGTAACTTCGGCCTTCCCGCTCACCGCCTCATATGCGACGTGCCCACAAGGTGGAACTCCACCTTGCACATACTGGCCAGACTGTGCGAACAGCAGCAGGCCATAGTGGAGTTTCCGCTGCAGCACGCACCGGTGAGTCGCTCTGTAGAACAGCACCACTTCACCACCAACGAGTGGGCCTCCATGCAGGACGTGTGTGCCGTGTTGAGTTGTTTCCAGTATTCCACCAACATGGCCAGTGCCGATGACGCCATCCCACTTCTATGTCTCCTTGAAAAAACACTTTGGCCGATGATGGAAGAGGATGTGGCCCAGGAGGAAGATTAGGAGGAAGAGGGATCATTTTCACAGTTATCAGGCCAGTCATTCACAAGTGGCTCGGAGGGTGGGTTCCAGCACCAACAGAGGCCAGATACACAACTGTCCAGCCAGGGCACAGTTCTGGAGGATGAGGAGGAGGAGGAACCGTGTTCACAGCAGGGTGGCACCCAAAGCAGCTCATGGGCATCACTGGTGCGTGGCTTGGTGGGATACAGAGGACACAGATGATACTCCTCCCACAGAGGACAGCTTGTCATTGCCTCTGGACAGCCTGGCACACATGAGCGACTACATGCTGCAGTGCCTGCGCAACCACCGAGTTGCCCACATTTTAACCAGTGCTAATTACTGGATGGCCACGCTGCTGGATCCCCGCTACAAGGACAAAGTTCCGTCCTTAATTCCGTCACTGGAGCGTGATCGTAAGATGCGCAAGTACAAGCGCACGCTGGTAGACGCGCTGCTGGTGCCACTTTAAACATTAGGTACACCTGCATAGATGAGGGAACTTCGTAAAGAGGTTTGCATTCTCCTGAAAATAACAATTCCAGAACATTTTTTCTTAGAACTTTGTGTGGTGCCTTTCCTCTGCTATTGCAGTTGGACATTTCTGGATATATTGACAAAAGGATATTACCATTCCCCTTGTCAAAGGGGTTTGTCCTGGGGCAGTTTGTACTGATTGGGGGGTGTCAGAGACCCAATTGACAGTTTATTCATACTTTTTTTTTTTAAAGAGGAACAACAGAGGAATGGCACAATGCAGAGATCTAAGAGAAAGTGCTATACACTTTACCATTTACCTAAAGAGACATGTCAGGAGAGCTGATGTGTCTTACTTAAAGAGCATCTGTCAGCATGATCAACCCTATTAAACCAGACACACGGCATGGTGGGGTTGATCATGCTGATTAAAACCATACCTTTCTCTTGTCTGTATGTTGAACAGCTGCAGAGATATCTGCGTTCTTATTTATATGCAAATTAGCAGGTTTGAGCACTAATGGGCCAGCCAAAGCCCTTGGAGCACTGCTTTTGTAGTGCTCCTCTGCTGCACATAAAGTAAGGTAGGAGTGTGCAGAGCACAGGAGTGTTACAAAAGCAGTGCTCCAAGGGGTCTGGCTGGCCTCCTGGTGCTTGAACTTGCTGATTTGTATGTAAATAAAAACAAAGATATCTTGGCAGCTGTTCAACATACAGACGAAAGAGAGGTATCATTTTAATCAGCATGATCAACCCTACCAGGCCATATGCCTGGTCTAATGGGATTGATCGTGCTGACAGAAGCGCTTTTAAAAGTTAATTAGCTGAGACAATGAGTTGCAGATTTGTTAAGCACCATTTTGGGATACATATATGTAAGGATTTAATATGAGGCTGTCTGAGATTCACAAATATTAAGGCACAAACATAGGATGGTGTAAAATAACGAAATAGGCCGGTTGAGTTGTCCCCCGCTCCAGCACTGTTCCTGCAGTCCTCCCTGATGGTCTTTGTTTACAGGGCTGCTGATGTCATACCAACAAATGCACACTGCTGAGGTCAGTGACTGGCTGCAGCAGTCATGCTTTGTCTGTGAAAACAGGCCAGCATGGAGGACTGGAACAGCAGCGCTTCAATAGGCATGTAATACTTACTTTATATTATGCAGTCCCCTGCCTGTGCACTACTTTTTGCTAATCCCAGACAATCCCTAGAGAAAACCATTTAAAAATGATCTACCATATTTTATTTTATATTTTTACATTTTATATATTTTTATATTATATATATATATTTTTAAAAATAAAAAGCTGTTGTTGGTTTGTGTTACTCCCAGGATCCAGTGAAAGACACCTATTCATTATTCAGGAGAATGTCTTGAAGTTAGTAGTTGAGACTGATATGTCTCTTTTAGTAACTAATTTTATTCCTCAAAAAATTAGGGTATCTTTTCATCTAACTCTATGTCAGGCCCTTCCTCTATTATTCCTATTAGAAGTTTGTGGATAGATTGCAAACCAAATTTTACCAGTTCGGGGTGTGTCCCTGCACAGTGTGACAGTGTCCATATCAGTTCTGGCAGTTGCAGACTGTGCAGGGACACACCTCTTTAAAAAGGGCAATGGTAACGCCCTTATGGCAATTTATCCATAAACTTCTAATAGAAATAATAAAGGAAAGGCCTAACATGCAGTCATGAGAGAAGATGCTTCAGAATAGATATTGCATGTAGGTATGTCAAGAAATGTGAAGGGTCTTCTTTAAGATTTTCATTTTTCTTGTGGAGGGAATGGAGATGACTAAACTAAATTTAATTGTATTTTTTTTCCGGCCACCAGATCTGTAGTTGCGCGTTGGTTTTCCCTCTCACCTACATTTTATGCTGACATGATAATTATAGGTTCAATGTTTCTGTCTGACCACAATCTCTATATATAGGTAAATGTTACTGGATAATTTATATACAATTTCCACAGTGAAGGTCACAGCACCATGGAAGATCTCTACCTTCATACACCCAATCCGGTACTCCATTTAAAATTTTATCTTCTTCACCATCAGATGTGAGATTAACACTCGGCTTCTCTGGAGAATCTCTGACGTAAATGTTGTTTTTCCAAACATAAGCCTAGAATTAAAAAAAATACAATATCTAACCACATATATATTGCATTACTTAAAAGGCAACCTGTCAGGAACTTCATGCTGCCTGACTTGGCTTGATTGACAGGGCCTCTCCCTATTTGCCTATAGGGGAGACCTGTCAATCAATCCATCTTGTGGAAAGCTGCCAAGATGACTCATCTCCCCGTCCAACTCATTATTAATCCCTTCACCCCTGGAGGGTTTTTTGTTTTTGCACTTTTATTTTTCACTGCCTTTCCGGGCCATAATGTTTTTATTTTTCTATCCACATAGCCATATGAGGGCTTTTTTTTTTTGCGGGACAAGTTGTACTTTCTAATGGCCCCATTTGCTATTGCCTAAGATATAGTGGGAAGCTGGAAAAATTTCAAATAGGATGGAATTTGAAAAAAAAAAACTAAATTCCACCAGAGTTTTATGGGTTTTGCTTCCACTCTATAACATTTCATGTAACCAGGGAGCCTGAATTTCATGTTGTCCGCGGTTCAAGCAGCATGAAGTTCCTGACAGGTTTCATAAAAAAAAAATATGTAGAACAGAAAGCATGAAAATGATCAGCAGTCATTCAGGCATTATGGCATATCTTGAGATACTTCATAAATGCCTCAGATGAGAATATCCCTTTAAAGGGAACCTGTCATCATCTTTATGCTAACCTCACTGAGGGTAGAATAAATTAGTAACAGAAATGCTGATTTCAGCGGTGTGTCACTCATGAGCTAAAACTAAGTGATTGCCGAGAACTAGCATCATAATCATTGCAGCCCAGGCCTGGAAAAGAGTCTACCTGAGAAGAGTCATGGTTATTCATAATTTCCTGCACTCTCACCCATCTGCTGATGATTTGCAGTTCTCTCCTAGAGAGAAAGGGAGAAAACTAGGTAGAAGACTGTCAATCATCAGCAGGTGGGCAGGAGAGCAGGAGTTGATGAATAACCATGACTCTTCTCAGGTGGCCATGACTCTTTTCCAGGCCCAGTCTGCAATGATTGTGATGTTGGTTCTTGGCAACCACTTACTTTTAACTTTTAAATGACAGACCGCTGAAATAAAGTCACCTGTCTCTACTTTATTCTGCCGTTAGTATGGGCAGCATAAAGTTGATGACAGGTACCCTTTAAGTAACTTGGTGAAGAATTAAGCAGACAAGAAGGTAGAAGAGACGAGTGCATACTGAGACCTAGGAGAAGTCAGCAAGTTACTGTATAAGACAGTGATTAAAGGTTAATAAATCTTGGCTTCTATGGTTTATCAAGACTTGAAATTTGATGGCCTACTATTCTTTTCATATGAGTGGGCCAAAGGGCGATGGTGATGGAGGTTGGACTCACAAATCAATCATCGATGGCCTATTCTAAGGATAGGCCATTAATATTAAGCCCCACTTTAAATCCTGTTCAGTTTCTACAATATCAATACCGAGTCCTATAATATTTCTATAATACAATGAGATGTTTTTAAGGCCAAGTATCATTTAAATATATCTTAACAAAATCAAAGTGAATGTTTATAAATGACATCATTTTGGTAATTAGTTGTCAATAAATTCAAGGACTTTTTATTGTCACCAAATGAAATGTAACTTAAAATATTCAAAGCCCAATGAGAATGGAGGTCTGTTTAAAATGGGAGTGTAGGACCATTTGAAGTCTCTCAACACAGTTTTTTTATTTTTATTTTCTGAGCCAAAAGGATTTTCATACATATCCATCAATTGTGGTGGTTGTAGGTAGAGATAAGTGAATCGAAGCTGACAAAGTGGAATTTGATCCGAATTTAAGGAATTATTCGATTCGCACCAAATCCGAATTTCCTCACGCTTCGTGGTAACGAATTGCATTTTCGCATAAAATGGCTGCTGCACGTGTGAGGACATGGAGCAAGGCACTCTGGGAAGGCGGGATCACCCATAATGCCATGCATGCAGCCAATCAGCAGCCAGTCAGCCCTGTGATGTCACAGCCCTATAAATAGCCTTAGCCAGCTTGGATTCAGCCACTTTCCAGTGTATTTAGCGCAGGGAGAGACATCAGCAGGCGCTAGGGACAGTGCTAGAAAAAATTTCATTGTGCTAAAAAAAAACGATTTACAAGTGCAGGGAAAGATTATTCAAGGTGTAGGGAAAGGATAGGGAGGAATTATTCCACAGCATTTATGTTGAACAGGGTTCAGTAGAGGAGGTTACAGCCTGGGTAATAGGAACAATCCGATTACACCTTGCTGCACTGACTGGGGATCCAAATTGCCATTATACAGCTCTGTAATTCCAGCAAACCGTTCTTGTTATTGGGGTGCAAGTGCTGTTTGATACAGCCATTAACAGGGTTTATTACAAGGAAATATTTCTACGTCTTATTTGTCCTTGTGCGGTGCAGTTATATGTTCTAAAGCGATTTATGGCTTGTATTAGTGGGGAAAAGGGCTTATTAGCCATTGTGTGGTGAAGTGTGAAAATTACAGTCCTTGTTGTCATGTACAGTATTAGTGGCAAAAGTAAAATATATTTGCCGTTCAGCGGTGCAGTTTTATGTTCTAAAGCCCTTTTTGGCGTGTATTAGTGGCAAAATAAAAATATATTTGCCATTCAGTGGTGCAGTTATATGCTCTAAAAGCCTTCTGTGGTGTGTATAAGTGGAAAAAAATAAGGCCCTATTTGCCGTTCAGCGGTGCAGTTATATGCACTAAAGCCCTTTTTTGTGTGTATTAGTGGGAAAAAAGGGCTTTTTAGGTGTTGTGTGGTGAAGTGAGAAGATTACAGACTTTTTTTTTATTTTTTATTTATTTATTTGATCTAACAGTATGTCAGACAAAGAAGTTCCAGGCCCTGCACAGGGGAGTGGCAGAGGCCTAAATGTTTTTTGGCGCAGGCACAGGTCGCAGCACAGTAAGGGGCCGTGGCAGCAGGAATCACTTCGAGAGGCCTGAGCTCCCAGTGTCAGCTAGCGGTCGTGTATTGACCAGCAACCCAGCGGTTCTTGAATGGTTGACTCAATCTTCGACTTCGTCACAAGTGACATCAGACACCCCCAGCCAAGAGTCGGTGGGTTCGTCAGATACAACCCTTAGTTGGCATGGCCTGGGAGCAGGCCCTGTGCCCTCACCTGTCCTCAACCTGCCTCTGTCCTTTTCTGTTCAATCAGCCAGAGAAGTATTGTATGTTGTGGGCTCAGGTCCACTATACAGTGAGGACGAGGTACCAGAAGACAGTCAGCAGCTATTGGCAAGCCAAGATGTGAAGGAGACATCCGCCGCTTCCTCCACTAGGCGGGCAAGTAGTGATGAGGAGAGTGGCATGGGAGCTGGTGTTGCGAGCGGTCAGGCTCCTGACCCAGAGACGGTTGAGAAGGACATCAGTGACGTGCAGACAGAGTCCCAAGCCGTCATTTCTTTGCCAAAAAGGCAGTACCAGCCCTGCACATACATGTAGAACAGAAGGTGGGCCAGTCCTGTCGGTGTCTGCCAAAGTGCACGGCGGCGCCGATGTGTGGAGCTGTAACTACGGTCAGGGACAATACAGTCCTTTACAGCCCGCTGGATATGGAGGCAGGTAGTCCCTCCAAGTCACTTACACAAATGGCCCAATGCATGCTCACTTGCTTGCTTAGTGACAGCCGAATTGAAACCATTAGGCAGAGGGATGACTTCTGCATCTCCACCTTGTTGGACCCTCGATACCGGTCAAAAATGGGGGCCTTTTTTACACCCGCTGAGAGGGAGGACAAACTGAACTACTGTAGAGACATCCTATGTAGTCAGTTGGCCGCTGCCTATCTGCGCCATCGTCCATCCCCTTGCAGGTCTGTCAGGGGGGGCCCTCTGTGCTCATGTTCCACTGCCATGGCTGCTGGGGAGGGGTGGGGTGGCAGGAGCAGTACCAGCTCCATCATCAGCAGCCTGAGTCTAGAGTCGCTGATGAGCAACTTTCTTCACCCGCATAGTAAAGAAACTGCTCACCAGCAGCTAGAGGTAGAGCAGAATCTGAACCAGCAAGTAGTGGCATACTTGTAGTACACCCTGCCAGCTGTCATTAAAGATCCGCTGGACTACTGGGCAGCCAAACTAGATTTGTGGCCCCAACTGGCCGAGTTTGCCCTGGAAAAGCTATTCTGCCCGGCCAGTAGTGTGGCATAAGAGCGGATGTTTAGTGTGGCGGGGGCCATAGTTACCCCAGGAAGAACTCGCCTGTCAACCCAAAATGTGAAGAGACTGACTTTTGTCAAGATGAGTCAGGCATGGATCAGCCAGGATTTCCACCCACCAATGCCTGATGCATCAGACTAGATCATGCATGGTGCCACACTAACACTTTGACAAAAGAGACCGGTTCCCTCTGGCTATCTTCCTAAGCTACTATTCTGACACTGCCACCTGCCTGATGCCACACATCTGATGCCAAGTGCTCCTTCTTTCACCCACCATCTTCAGCTGTTACTGGTATTGCCACCCACCTCCCAACTCTGTCACCGGGTCACTCTGTGGTCTCCTGATGCTGCTGCCACCTCCACATTATGTCACCTTGCCACTCTGTGGTCTCTTCATGCTGCTGCCACCTCCACACTATGTCACCTTGCCACTCTGTTGTCTTCTGATGCTGCTGCCACCTCCAGATTATGTCTCCTTGCCACTTTGTGGTCTCCTCATTCTGCTGCCACCTCCACACTATGTCACTTGCCACTCTGTGGCCTCCTCATTCTGCTGCCACCTCCACACTATGTCACTTGCCACTATGTGGCCTCCTAATGCTGCCGACACCTTTACACTGTCATTGCACCACTCTGTGCCCTCCTCCTGATTCTGCCGCCACCTCCTCCACACTGTCATTGTGCCACTCAGTGGCCTCCTGATGCTGCTGTCCCCTCCACACTAGGTCACCTTGCCACTCTGTGGTCTCCTCATCCTGCTTCCACCTCCACACTATGTCACCATGCCACTCTGTGGCCTCCTAATGAACCACCTCCACACTGTCATTGCGCCACTCTGTGGCCTCCTCCTGATGCTGCTGCCACCTCCAAACTCTGTCATTGTGCCACTTTGTGGCCTCCTGATGCTGCTGCTGCCACCTCCACACTGTCACTGTGCCACTCTGTGGCCTCCTGATGCTGCTGTCCCCTCCACACTATATCACCTTGCCACTCTGTGGTCTCCTCATGATGCTACCACCTCCACACTATGTCGCTTGCCACTCTGTTGTCTTCTGATGCTGCTGCCACCTCCCTACTATGTCACTGGGTCAATCTAAGGCCTCCTGATGCTGCCGCCACCTCAACATTGTCATTGTGCCACTCTGTGGCCTCCTCCGGATGCTACCACTACCTCCAGACTCTGTCATTGGGCCACTCTGTGGCCTCCTCATGCTGATTCCACCTCACTACTATGTCATAGGGCCACTCTGTGGACTTCTCATGCTGTTCCCACCCTCCCCATGTCATGACTGGGCCACTATTTTCCCTTTTGGCCTGGCTGACATCATCATTTATTTGACCCTTCTTAAGATCTGTCAGAAATGAAGGAAAAATTTGATGCACAACAGATCCTGTCTGTGTAGCAGCTGTAAGGCCTGTATGGTCCCATCAGAATTGGCTTGTGATTTGGCAGCCAAAAGCAGGAGTGGGTACAAAACACAGAAGACATGCAAATATTCCATACACATGTCATCTCTGTTTTGGATCCACTCCTTTTCTTTTGAGCATTAGCAATACTGATGGATTACTGACCAAATGCTGAATGAGTGAAGGCGTATGCTCCACAGACAGGATCCGTTTTTTGGGGGTTATTGTTCTGACAGATCAGAGGAAGGGCAAAATAATCAGTGACATCAACACAAACTTACTGCTGACACCCCCTCCACTCTGTCGGGGGGCTCTACTTGTATAAGCGTTTAATAGAACAGGTTCTGTAGACATCTATGTGGAATCAGCTGACGATGGTGTAAAAGGAGTGCACTTCTTGGCGCTAACATTGACCTGTAAGGCCTCTTTCACATGGCCTTAGTGCTCACGTGGCCGTATTGCGGGCCGCATATCGTGGTTCCGCAATACACGGGGCACCGGCCGCGTGCAATCTGCATCCCGGATGCGGACCCATTCACTTGAATGGGTCCGAAAATCCGGAGATGCGGTGCGGAACGGAAGCACGGAACAGGACCCCATGGAAGCACTACAGAGTGCTTCCGTGGGTTTCCGTTCCGTGCTTCCGTTCCGCAAAAGAATAGAACTTCTTCTATCTTTTGTAGAACGAATGGATCGCAGACCCTATACAAGTAAATGGGTTCACGTGCAATTTGTGGTCTTCAGCACGGGCCCGTCCAGCACACGGTCATGTGCAAGAGGCCTAAGGCTGAGTTCATACTTGCGTTATTTGGTCAGTTTTGGCCCCCGTAACTGCCCAAATAAGTGAAGTGTGCAGTGATTCTAAGTGCGACGCCTGCCATCTAAATGTCATACTGACTCACAGTATTGTTTCACTACCACAGCAGACTCCCTATGCGTGTTACTGCAAGACACAGTGTTCTACACCACGATAAAGGCTCTCTGCAGCCAGGAAATAGCTGTTTTTAACGCAATTCGCCACGAATAAATTCAGATCGAACCAAATTATTATTTTTTTATTCGGTAAAACGTCAGAATCAAATTTTTTTAAAATTCGCTCATCTCTAGTTATAGTTATCACCATGTAAAGCAGCAGCAAATTTTACACTGAACATGACAGGATAGACTATTTGGACATCAGGATAGTGTTCCGGGGTCCATGACCACGGTGGCCCACAGTCATTTATGTACAGCACTCGAATATGGGCAAGCAAAGAAAGAATTGCCCTTTCAGTATGGTCTGGCTTGGCCAACTCCTTTTGACACCACAGATACTAAAGATTAGGTAATATTGGAATGGAAATGCTTTGCTACTAACTTAAGGAACAGTAAGAAGTTTTCAATGGACACTTTTTGGGCAAATGAAGGGGATGGGTCGCTGAAGCCGATCACCCCCTGATGCATTATGTATTGAATTGTATTGGTTCTGGGGCCTTACTGTATCAATGTATGCCTCTAATCTCATGCAGAGAAATACAGAGGTTTTATATATATATATATATATATATATATATATAGACATAATATGGCAGCACACTGTAGCGCTAGGCCATCAGTATCTGAGGTCCAACACCATGTATTACCGATGATCAGCTGTTCTGCAGTAGCTCTGGTGCCAGAACCACACAGCTCCATCTATTGGATTAGGTAGTGGACAGAGCTGGTTACTGCAGCACTGCTCCCTTTGAAATAAATGTTGTCAGCACTGCACTTACAAGCTCTATCCATTGCACAATACAGTACAGTTCCACTGCCGAGTTCCAGCACTGGAGATACTCTGAAACAGCTGGAGGTGTTGGGTGTTGGACTCCTGCAAATCACATATTGATGGCCTTTCCTGTGGATAGACCATCAATATAATAGGCGTGGACAACCCCTTTAAGCATTCCCATCTAAACTATTAAATTGTTGATGAGAACACAATACTTTTCTGTTAGCTTAAGCCCTTAGTGACCATTAATATACCTTTTTATGACGATCACTAAGGGGCCTTGGGCTGCTGTCTTTTTACAGTGGCCCAGTGTAAGTGCTGCACAGGTCTCTAAATGAGGGACTCGGCTGTTTAACCCCTTACATGCTGTGAGCAATGGCGCCTTCTCATATAAGTGGTTACATAGAGAGCTGACATCCTCTGTCTCCCATCAGCTCCCCGCAAATGAGATCACGGGCTGCCATTGTGTGTATATATGCAGGCCGGTACCTAGTATAGGCCCCAAGTTTTTTTAAACCTGTTATTTAAAAAAAGTAAAAAAAAACAAAACTATTTATTAAATAAAATAATTCAAATTAACGCTTTTTTCCATTGTCAATGTAAAAAATAGCAAAAATAAAATCTCCCCCACATGTTTGGTATCACCACATCCATAACAACCCACACGACACAAATATCATGTAAATTATCCCATAAGGTAAACACTGTAAAAATAAAGGCAACAAAAAAATGACAGAACTTCTGCTTTTTGCTTAGTCCCAATCAAAAAATTTGATAAAAAGCGATCAAAAATTGTTATGTACTCCAAAATAATACCAATGAAAACTAAACGTTGTCACACAAAAATCAAGCCCTCACACAGCTCCGCAGAAAGAAAAAGAAAAAGTTATGGCTTTTGGGATGCGGTGATGCAAAAAGATTTTCTTCTTTTTAAAAAATGTTTTTTATTGCTCAAAAGTAGTAAAATGTAAAAAAAAAGAACTATGTATTTAGTGTCGCTTGTACTACACAAAAATCCCGGCACTCGGATATTGAATGCCATCCGACTCCATGATTCTACTTATCTTTAGGCTGTAAACAAGGTCCGGGATAGACCGAAACATTGGCCAATTGCAGTGAAAACATTTCGGATGTAAAAAAAAATTCTAACTAATTTGCATTGAATATCCGAGTGCCGTGATTTTTGTGTTCTATAATTCTGGGTCATCATCCCATCACTGAGCCTGGGGACCTAGGATTGGTGGAGTGCCAACCATCTAGTATCATGCTATAATTGTACTGACCCAGAGAATGAAGTTATTGTGTTATTTATTCCAGAAAAAATGTGCGCTGTGCAATTTATAACATAAAAACTCAGTTGCAGTATTGCTGTTTTTTCCAATCTCCCTCCCAGAAAGAGTTAATAAAAGTTAATCAGTAAGTTATCTGAGCACCAAAATGGCACCATTAAAAACTACAGCTTGTCCCGCAAAAAAAAACAAGCCCTCATACAGCTACATTGATGGAAAAATAAAAATGTTATAGCTTTTGGAAGGTGACAATGAAAAAAAGAAAAAAAAAGTCAGTAAGGCCCAAAACAGGCTTGTCACGTCAAGGGATTAAAATGTGATTGTGTGTGTAGGCAGAGAAACGGACTTACCAGTTTATGACCCTCAGGAGCCCACGTAATATACTGAATACTGTGAGGTAGTTCATGTGCAGTTACATACTGCCTGAGGTAAAAAAAACAAAAAACACACGTAGTGGGTGATAAAGTAACACAGTGATGGAAACTCCTGAACATAGAATATACTATCATAAACCAGATCCACAGAGGTAATGGATCCGATGAGATGTCATACAGGCAATCAGCACAATTAGCACTTTATGGCCACTTGTTTGTGTCTTTATGACGACTCATTAGAGATGCTGAAATGCTTTACAACTCTAAATTTTATTGTAAATGATTGTAAAAATGAAGGAAATAGACAGACTTCTCATCATTAACTTGTGCACATACTATAAACATACATGATCTATTACCTGACAAGCTTGAAGAAGTTTCTTTGGTTTCGGATATTTGCTATATATATATATGTTGCACTAGTGAACCTACGAATTTTTTAAGTAACACCTTTAAAACTGTCACTTTTGGGGTCAATTTGCATAAATCCCACCCCTTTCCAGTCCAGCTTGCAGCATTGCATGCAAAACTAAGGTTTTTGCCATGTATGAAGTTATAGTCTAGGGAATCTTACAACGTAAGCCTCCCCTGAAAGCTTCTAGAAGTAATAGAAGCTTATAGCAGTGGCTCCAGGTGTTGTACAGTTGCATAGACTACAGGTTTGCCCGTATTTCCAACTCAAAGTTACATTTAAGCTAGGACTCCATGACCACTCTTGGTCACCGGCAAGCCAGAACTTCATTGTTTCTCTCTCGTAAAAGGTTGGATATTTTGCGTTGATTTCAATGTTGTTCACAACTTTCTTACTCATTGTCATTTAAAAGCTACAAATTGACCAAAGACCACAGTTAACTATGTGGCACCACAGTGCCCTAACCTTGAACTGCTGGAAAGTGTGGCTAAACATCCTTACTGAAGGTGTAATCTAGATAACATATGCCAGAGAAAGGTACCCCCTCAAAATGTTTTATACTAGTTCTCTAGTGGACCATGGTCTTCACACAATCCTATCCTAGCCACCCCTGAGATCATAGAGTTAAACTGCATTTGCACAAGCCAATAATCGTCCAGATTATCGGGAAAGACCGTTCCTACGAATGGTCGTTCCCGACAATCTGCCCGTCTGAATGTGCCGCCAATCACCCAATGAACGAGCGAAACGCTCGTTTATGAAGTGATCCTGTCGTTCATGCAGGCACCACCAATCATAGTTTCTGGGCAGCAGATCATGTGGTCTAAACAGCAATCTTCTGCTCAGAAACCATGAATCTGTATGAGAACGAGGGATCACAATAGTGATGTATGTCCTCATACAGTGAAGGAGATTGCTGCATGTAATTTGTCCTTCCCGGCAATTGGCTGCTAAATCCACCCTTAAGAATTACAACATCTCTCTTGAAGAGCAAACAATAAGAATGATGGTAGTACTCCAGATTAGGTTGATGAATTGAACAGCTCAAGGCAAAGCCTTTAAGATTTTGAGAAGGCTCAGCACTTGAGCTTGAATGTTTTGAAGGTGAATGAGAAGAGAAAGATCTGGTTAATTTATTACTGCTGCCATAATTCTTTTTATAGTTGGATTCTGGTGGAACCTTTGATCAAGCACTAGAAAGTCTATTCACAGACACATCAATTTTCCCTATGCGGTTTGCTCTCAATTTGAGGACAATTTGCTGCTAGGGTTTATCAAATATCCTTTTGTTTTTAACAACAATGTCAAGAGATTGGAAGCAAGAGGGTTCATACTAGACACAATATAGCCAACATCTTGATTATAATGTGATGCATCATTTAGTTATTGACTTTTTACTTCTGTTTTCAAGAATGTGTAAGGATGTCCAAGTGTAGAAAATATATTTTTTCCTTCAGAGGGTGTCTGGACCCTTTGACCCTGGTATAATAAAATTACTTACTTCTTCTCAACATCAATGATCCGGTAAGAGGCTTTGTATGAATGCCTCCAAACCTGGAAAACATGAAGATATTTCAGTGCATGACAAACAATGTCCATTGTATTACAGCCTAATTAGTGCAAGGGACATATATAATGGAAATTGTACTTTTATGCAGCTACACTTTAAAGGGATTCTGTCATGAGATTTGAGCCCTATAAGCTAAACATATGGCCAGGTCCGTACTAATAACATGAATCCTAAACTGCCCTTATTAAACCTGCTTGTGGCTCTATTAGCCCCAAAAAATTGTTTTTATAAGCTGTCACTCACCTACCTAAGGTGCCCAAGGGGTTTTACGTTAACCCAGGGTGCCCACCCGCACCCCTCGCCGTCTGGTGCCCAGCGCCACCTTCCTCACCTCAGCCCCGCCTCCGCAATCCTCCCGTCCCTCTGCTAGATCCGGCGCCTGCGCACTAGGCTCAGCCTGATGCGCCGCGGACTCCTGGCAGCGGCTTCATTGAGCGAAGTGCGCATGCGCATCAGGCGGCGCATGCGCACTTCGCTCAACGAAGCCGCTGCCAGGAGTCCGCGGCGCATCAGGCTGAGCCGAGTGCGCAGGCGCCGGATCTAGCAGAGGGATGGGGGGATTGCGGAGGCGGGGCTGAGGTGAGGAAGGTGGCTCTGGGCACCAGACGGCGAGGGGTGCGGATGGGCACCCTGGGTTAACGTAAAACCCCTTGGGCACCTTAGGTAGGTGAGTGACAGCTTATAAAAACAATTTTTTTGGGCTAATAGAGCCACAAGCAGGTTTAATAAGGGCAGTTTAGGATTCATGTTATTAGTACGGACCTGGCCATATGTTTAGCTTATAGGGCTCAAATCTCATGACAGAATCCCTTTAATATTGAATCATACCTGTGCTTTAAAAAAAAAGTTCGTACAATGACTGTGCTTCTTTGTGCAATCATAACAGCAAAATAATACATTTTTGGGCTTCCCTAATCAGTCTTTTTCAGCCTAAGGGCTCATGCACACAAACATATTTTTGGTCCGCATCCAATCCGCATATTTTGTGGGTTGGATGCGGACCCATTCACTTCAATGGGGCCGCAAACATATCCTATTCTTGTCCACATTATGGACAAGGATAGGACTATTCCGTTCCGCAAAATGTGGAATGCACAAGGGCGGTATCAGTGTTTTGCGGATCCCCAATTTGCAGACCACAAAACAGCCAATGGCCGTGTGCATGAACCCTAATTAGTCCCCCTCTTCAACTGCACAGCTAGATGCAATTCTCTCAGAAGCACAGGGGCATCTCCTTTCTCTGCCAGCCAGAACTGTATTACTGTGAGCCTAGTTCCATTACTTCCCACTATATAAGTTTTCAGCTCCAGAGCTCACAGGGCAGGTAGATCAGACTTACATAAAAACAGAATGCACCAGTCAATTTAGAAGCTTTGTAGAAGCAGTTCTTTTATCAGGATCTCAGCTAACTGACATGACCCCGCTTCCTTTCTGTCATCTTCTGTGTATCTGTTACTAGGGATAGATCTTGCCTGACAACAGGCAGTAGACTGCAGCATAGGTGGGAGTGAGACCCCTAGTGGCCATGACTTTACAGCTTTTTTTCAGGCTTGATGCAGGCATATTTTGTGAAGTGATTTTATACATTTGCTATTTACACCATTCTCTATTAAATGAATTCAAATAGTGTGAAACTACAGTGACTCTTCAAAGATCAGAAAAACACGGTTGCTATCTTTGGAAAACAGCACCACAACCACAACAGGTTTTACAGCTCAGGTCTATTGAAATACCACACACAGCCTGCGTATTCAGGGTATCTTCTGCATAGTGGTTCCTTCAAGTGCCATGGTTGTCTTCACTCCAAAAAATTCTTAGTCCAGTTTCACAGGATCATAATTTGACTGTATTTCAGGGTCTATGTTATGCCTCAACCTCTGGACTAAACCAGATTTCTGAAGAACCCTTTGAGCTTAGTAGAACTGTTCAGGATCCAGCTAAGGTTGAGGCCATAATACAGCCACGTCAGACCAGTGTTACGTTGATCAATGCCCTAGGAATTTTCTATATTTCATGCTGTGTTAAAGAAATCTGATGGGGTCTGATACCCACAAGTCAGCTGTTTGAAGAGCGTCATTGGCTTAGGAAGAGGAGGTGGCGCTGACCGGAGCACTTTGATTTCTTTAAACAGCTGATCAGTAGGGGTGCAGGGAGTCAGACCCCCACAGATCAGATATAAATAACCTATCCGGAGGATAGGATGTACTCACAGAAAAAAACCTTTAAAGAGGACCTTTCACCATAATAAAACCTCTAAACTAACTATACAGACGTGTAGAGCGGCGCCCAGGGATCTCCCTGCACTTACTGTTATCCCCGGGCGCCGCTCCGTTCTCCCGGTATAGGCTCCGGTATAGTCATAGTTAGGCTCCACCCAGGGGAACGCTGTCTCTTTCTCCTATGCTGTAGCGCTGGCCAATCGCAGCGCTCAGCTCATAGCCTGAGAGTTTTTTTTTCTCTCAGGCTATGAGCTGAGTGCTGCGATTGGCCAGCGCTACAGCATGGGAGAATGAGACGCCGGCAGGTTCCCCTGGGTGGAGCCTAACTATGAAGATACCGGAGGCTATAACCGGAGAACGGAGCGGCGCCCGGGGATAACAGTGAGTGCAGGGAGAACCCTGGGCGCCGCTCTACATGTCTGTATAGTTAGTTTAGAGGTTTTATTCTGGTGAAAGGTCCTCTTTAATCAAGAGAAAAACATCCCAAATGATATAGTTGACTATCTCATGTAAGAGAAGGAGAATTCTACGATAACATTGGTGTAGAAAAATGCAAAGGGATTAATGTCACCTTCTCATAGTTGTACTGCACCAGCGCATATTTCCTATCCGGTGACACCTCGTAGAATGATTCATTGTTTCTATCCTGGGGATACATCAAAAGAATAGTAAGAATAGTAAGACACACACATGGAAAGTTTAATTCGCACGTGACAGATTACAGTCGTGACATACTATTGTGGTGTTTGACAGGAGTATCGTTGTCTGTTCCGTGTCCACGTTATATACAACCACATTATAGTCTGGCGTCCGACGGAGATATTCAAAATCTGCAAAACAACAGAGGCTAAATCGCTTTGTATGATCGGAGCAACTGACCTTTTACACAGGGTAGATGAAAGTGCAATGTAATCCCATGTGCTACAGTGTTTGTACTCTGACAGTAATGTAGACACAAAATGATTAAAGGGAACCTGTCACCTGGAATTTGGCAATAGAGCTGAGGACATGGGTTGCTAGATCGCCGCTACCACGTCCGCAATACCCAGTCCCCATAGCTCTGTGTGCTTTTATTGTGTAAAAAAACGATTTCATAGATATGCCAATTAACCTGAGAAGAGTCCTGTCCCTGAGATGAGTCCAGCGTGAAGGAGCCCAGGACCGCCCCGCATCCTCTGAATCCCCTCCTTGCTCCGTCACGTCACAAAGCTAGAGCTCCGTAATCTCGCAATGCGTAAGCTAGCGCATGCGCAGTGTCGGCATTGGCAGAAGACATGATATAGGTTTTATGGAACTGGAGAACATGACAGTTCAGTAAATCCCCCATCCATGGGTGTAGCTAAAGGGGCACATGAAGCATATAGGTATCAAGGGAAGGGAGGCTAACAAGTCTCTTCTCCTTGGCTGATACAAGGCAATCTGTGCCCCAGTTGAAACGGTATGTTGCGTCATTCTTCTATTATTCTTACTATGGTATGATACTTCAGATGGAAAGTGAAATGAATACAATAGATTATGATTTGCTGGCAGGGGTGGGGGTGTTACTCTTTATTTAGCAACAGTATGGGGGAAAAAAAATCACAGTATGGAAGAAAATGCAGCTTATAAATCACACAATGGTACAGTAAGATGTTTACCTGAAATCCACTGCAGTCCATAGGATTTATACCTTAACCGATCACCAAAATAGTCATTCAATGTGTACGTCAGCCGACTGTCTGACTCTCCCTCATCTGCAGACAGGACAGAAAATCTTTATTTTCTCAATCATTTACTGGACAAACAATTATCAATTATTTAATATATGAATAGTAATTAGTAAAAAAAAATCTTCAGCAGTCAGAGTAAACTATCTTAGAGCATTACTGCAAGATTTTTAATATGGCATTGTAACATTGTTTTTCCTATTGCTGACACTAGAGGGCATTATATTGACAGAACACAATGCCACCTGGTGACAAACTATCTGTACATCAACTATAGGGGTGGAAGGCATTTCAGGTTGAGAAGAAACAGTTATTTAGGATTTTGTTAAAAAAATCTAAATAAAAATAATAATATTAAAAATATATATATATATATATATATATACACATATTTATCGTTGCTATATGTAGTGATATTGAAAAGTTTCTCTGGGAATTATTTATAATGGCTAGTGATGAGCGGCAGGAGCAATATTCTAATTTGCGATATTTTGCGAATATTTGGGCTAATATTCATCATAAATTCGTGAATTCAAGAATTCGCCATTACTTTCTGGAATACGAAAATTGGCAATGTAATATGCGCGTAATGCGTGCGCAATACAGGCGCGGGTCACTTTTGCTACATTTTCCAAGCTGCCAGAAGTTTCCTGAGACTGGAGAAAATGGTTGGCACGGCAGAACATTACAATAGCTTTATATGCAGATAGAGTCAAGTGATCCAATATATTCGCGATTGCGCAAATCGGCAATTAATGATGTGCATATTTTGGCGCAATACATGAAACTTCACATTTTAGCAGGTCTGACTACATGTTACTGATTGGTGTTATTGTTGTGAACTTGTGACATCACAGCACTATGTCTGTAGCATGTATGTATGGACAGCAGAACCTATCAGCTACACTATATCAGGATATAACCTACACTGACTATCTCCCACTAACTATCTGTATTATATATATAAACTAACTAACTAACTAACTATCTGATGTAATTGGATAAGGAATAGGATCCAGATGAAAGCGCAGAGCACAGCAATGACACTGTTGTCTCTCTCAGAACTGCAAATAACTGCAGAAAATGGCTGCTGGGGAGGTTCTTATATAGTAAGGGGTAGGCAACTTTCCTATTGGTTGCTAGGGATGTTGCTAAGCTCAGACAAAACAATGCAGCTTTTTCATTGGCCCACAAGCAAGAAGCAGGGAGGGATCATGGGTTCAGATGAAAAAAAATCTAGAATATTCGCAAATACGAATATATAGCACTATATTCAAAATCTTCACGAATTCTCGAAGTGGCGATATTCGAGATTAAAATTAGCGATTCGAATATTCGGGCCCAACACTAATAATGGCTACCAGCAACCTGTCCTAGAATGTGAGCCTCACCACACACTACGCTCTGGCACTTGTATATACTACACAGTAGTGAGTGCTGCTGTTAGGCTGCTCAGCCATGATGGCATATCATATGCAGGATCCCATCTTTACCATCTCTTTTACAGCAGTGTAGCGAGATTATGTCCTAGCAAATTCTATCGTTTTACAAAACGTTCATATAATACGTTCTTACTACATTCATTAATTGCCTGTGCAAACAATGGCTGTTATTGTGAAGACATAGACGATGAGGAAATAATTATTGACTGAGTGTACACTATACTGCTTGGTGTTTTTTCTGGTACTGTACCAGAGAATTCAACTAATTCTTCACAAATAGGTCAGCTCAATTTATAACCTAGGTTGCCTGGTTTATGTATATTTGACCGTATACAAGGAGACAAGAGATTGTTCATCATCTTGAAGATTAGCAGGAGATGTGAAATACAAGAAAATATGACGTGGTTCATTTGCAAATATCCAACAATCTATAAAAAAACTATAAAAATGACAAAAATAGCAAAAATCAATTTTTTCCAGGAGTCCAGCCGCAAAATAAAATGATAGAAATGATGCAGTAATTTACATATATGCCCCCAAACAGGTCCAGAAAGAAACACAATTGCTCCTTTGTAAAACAAAGCCTCATACATCACTCGAATGTCCAAAATTAAAGGGGTTGTTTCACCTCCTTATTTACAGGCTCCCTCGCGGCTCTTGGGGCCTCAGTTCCTTGCTTGCTGGGGGCGGAGCTGAAGGCACAGTGAGCGGGGCAGGGAGGATGCAACACTGCCCCTTGCTTGTGCGTGCGGCACCCTGTACATCCTATGAGCTTGTAGTGTAGCTTTGATGGGGTGGCCGGGCCGGTAGTGACTGCACATGCGCTATAATTTGTGCACGCTCGCTCCCGTGAAACCCGCCCACCAGATCAGCCGGCCGATAGGCTTTCTGTGCGCCTGCGCGGCCACCGCTGATAACATTACAGTGGTGGCCGTAACGCCTAGAAACAAGCATGGAGTTTGGGGCACTATAAAGAGGAATAAGAGGTGACAGAGGCAAATTGGAAAATGGATCTATATTACAGAAACCATCCTAGAACTACAAGGAAGTGATTAAATGGTGATTACTGAGATGAGACAACCCCTTTAAAAATGTTAGCTGGCTATTCAGAACCATGCTCATTAAGGGGTAAAACCGGTCATGTCAGCTTCCAGCTATAAAGAGGATTTACCATTTTCCTACTCAATGTGGCAGCACTATGTGTAGGCACTTTCATTGTCTCTTTATGTCAAGTTGTTTTTTGTTACTGGTCTAAAGGACAATTGGTTTAGTTGCAACCAATAGGATTCAATTTTTCAGAGCTTCTTTCGGCAACTAAGCTAGTTTTCCTTTATACCAGTTTTGCTAAATTTCCCCCTAAGTGTTTTTTTTATTTAGGGGAACATGCTATTGGGGTATCACCCTTTACCTCATCACATCATAATCTTTTGAAACATTCTAGCACTTATGCACGAACACCGTCCGTGGGGCAGCCGCAGCGGATCGTTGCCCTATTCACTTTAATGGGTCCGCGATCCGGCCATTCCATCAAAAGATAGGACATGTTCTATCTTTCTCGGAACGGAAGTACGGGACGAAACCCCATGGAAGCACTCCGTAGTGCTCCCTTAGAGTTCCGTTCTGTGCTTCCGTTCCGCACCATTCCGCATCTCCGGATTTGCGGACCTATTGAAGTGAATAGGTCCGCATCCGTAATGCGGAATGGCCATGGAACGGCGCCCGTGCATTGCGGATCCGCAAATGCGGTCCGCAATACGGCAACGGGAAGCACACGTTCGTGTGCAGGAGGTCTTAGTTAGTTGTATTGATTTTACAGGCAATAGAGATTTCCCTGTTGCTTCATGTTCACCTAGTTACTAACTTTTACAAACTATGGGGGTCATTTAGGAGTCAGAATCTAAAAAAGTGGGTGTGGCATGGACAGGGAAGGTACGCCAGGTTAAGGGGTAGAAAATGGTCTAAATTTAAGATAGCAAGGACGGTGTCTTACATTTAGAAGTGGTTATGGATGCGTTGAAGTCAGGGGCGTAGCTAATGACTCATGGGCCCTGGTGCAAGAGTTCAGCTTGGGGCCCCCCTTCCCTCTGTGCTTTGTGGCCAAGGGCTAAAATTGAAACGGCACCCCTGCCCCCATGCCAAATTCTTGATTTAACCCCCTTCCCTTGAGCCAGAGGTGTAACTTGACCAGCATGGACTTTCTATAATACTGTTGTCTTCTTATGCACCACAAGGGTCTTTGGGCCCCCTCAGGCTCCTGGGCCCGGTAGCGACTGCTACCTCTGCACCCCCTATAGCTACACCCCTGATTGAAGTTATGTAGAGTCTGGCGCCTCTACATAACTTTGGCGATTCACCACCAGCTATAAGGCTCTAAAACCTCAATCTTAATAAATGTGCCCCTATTGTTTGGACAGTTCCTGTGCAACTGCCTTGCATTTGAAATTGGGTTTGGTTATTGTCTAGCTTGGTCTGGTTCATTAGGGTGGAGTTGTTGATTGTTTAGCTCTTATGTATCCAGGCCTTATTCTATTCTACTTGCTGGGTAAAGTTTTTTTCATGATTGCATTTTGCTCTGAATTGTTGTTCAGTTCAGTAAGTCTTGGGGGTGTTTTGAGCACCAAGATACACAGCACTTTGGAAAGGAGACTTCTATAGGTGAAGTTTAGTTCTACAGTCTTGTGCACAATCAGCATTGTGGTGGGGAAGACACTCGTACATTTATTTTTCTAGACGTGCCGATGAGCAAAGAAATAACAAGTAAGCCTACTGTGGTTAATGGACGTCCTTACAGTTCATTATTTATATTTAGAAACTTTGCAGTTTCCCAAGGCCAAGGAGGTTCTCAGCAACAGCCAATAATGAAGTCTCTGACCAAACTCATAACACACTTTAATACACAGAAAAGGGAAAAGGTCCTTTAATGAACTATCTAGAATCTGTCGTATTTTACAAAATGTTGTTCTCAATAATTTAGTGTTAGGAATGGATCCCTTAAAGGAGGATTTCTTATTTAGGACCCTCATCTATTAGACAGAGTGGAGGTCATAAATAATCTCTCTCAAAGACCCAGACCTGCATACATAATGATGGAAATCGTATAATACTTCATTTCACCTGTGGTGGAGGTCCACTGGATAGGGAATAACGGTTAGATTGGTGGGGTCCAACCAATGGTAACCCCACTCATTACGATAATAGTGGTCCTGTGTACCCTTCATATGAATGGAACAGCAGTTGAGCATTCCATAAATCTCTATGGGGTCCCAGCGGTAGGACCCTTACTGAGATACCAGGTATCCCCTATTTAAGGGAGCTTCCTTGGACATTCAAGCAGATCTGATACATAATGTATACTACATCATGTAAATTTTCTAGTCTGTTTATCCGTGGTATCTTAAGCGGTACACAACTTGTGTTATATAAGCTGTCCCTGCCTTTGGAAATAATCCAACTTTTTAAACAAGTTAGAAAGTTAGAAAATGAATAATAATACCATATGCTTCCTAGTTGTTCTTCAATTCACATGCCTGTAAAAAACAGATGAACGTCCCTCTGTTCTACAAGTCCATATATTTTCCTAAGATGCTATAAGATCTTGTACAAGTGTGACACGTGACACCTGCTAAGAGCAACTGAATGCTAACATTATATTTAGAGATGAGAGAAATTGTTGAAAAGTTCAATTCGGCTGATTCGCCGAATTTTACAAAAAATTTCGCTTCGCGACTAATTACTTTCTCACGAAGCGCATTTTTTTTGTAAGTAGTGGGTGCAATGACAGGGAGCTGTGATAGCGCCACCCCCTGTCATTTTACACCTCAGATGCCGCGTTCATACATGATCACGGCATCTGAGTGTAAAAACTGTGTAAAATAAACATAAAAAAAAAAAGTTAAATCAAACTTACCCCGCCACTTGCTCGCGATCTGCCGGCCACTGCCATCTTGCTTAAAGATCTGGCGCGAAATCTCGCGCGGAATGAGATAACGTCATCATGCCGGCCGGTGTGGTGACATCATACGTCACCACGCACTGGACTTCGGCCGAGATCTTCAATCAAGATGGTGGTTGGCGGCCATCACGAGCAAATGGAGGAGTTAAGTATGAATTTTTTTGTTGTTTACACTATTTCAGGTTAAATTGAATCGCTAACACAAAGCACAAGGAAACTCGGCTTCGAGGCGAATCAAATTTATCCTGAAATTCGGATGGAATTCCACTTTGTGGGATTTGATTCGCTCATCTCCAATTATATTAATATATGGGAAGAATCAAACCTTTCATCGAGAGCATTTGCTTGGACTTTAGTGACTAATCCACATGACTGCACAGATTATTTTGTTATATTGCAGAAACTTTGCATGATGTAGAAGGACAGTTTCTTCACATACATTCTTAAAGGATCCTGCAAAGTTTATAATCTTCAACCAATAATGTGAATTAGACTGAGCTGCAGTATCAGACAAAACTTGCAAACAAGAGCCTTTTTCTAAAAATAAAAGCCTTTTTTGCTTATCCTAGACAACTTTTTTTTAAATTTGGATAGAGTGGGACAGAAAAGATAAGAATAAAAAGGCATAATAATAATACTATTGCACACAATACATGCAATGAAAGAAGTTCCAATGGACCAGGTGCATGTTTAGAGGAGATCTGTAAGCAAAAAAAGCAAAAATTAACCCTCCCTTAATTCTAATGGTTTGCTTTAGTACAGGACAAAGCACTTATTGGAGTCAGTAGTATTTAAAGGGGTTGTCTCATGTGAGACATAGGCGTCATATAGCTAGGAAATTCCACCTATGTCAGATAGGTGCAGGTCCCACCTTTTGGACCGACACCTATCTCCAGGACAGGACTCCCAAAGTGAGCGAAGAGCAGCTACGCATGTGCGGCCGCCCTGCATTCATTTTTATCGGAACGCTGAAAATAGTCGAGCGCTGGCTCGGCTATCTCCGGCAATCCCATAGAAGTAAATAGAGCAGTGGTTGCTCTTGCATGGTGTGATTTTCATTTATTTCTATGGCACTTGTTTGGCTATTTTTGGAAATCCCATAGAAATGAATGGACAGCACGCACAGTGCGCTCTCCTTTATGTTCAGGGGCCTGTTCAAAAGATAGGTGCGGGTCCCAAAGGTGGGACTCACACCTATCTGACATTGGTGGCATATTCTAGCGATATGCCACCAATGTCTAAGATGATACAACTCCTTTAATGCTGGAGATTTCCTGCACAAGTCATTCTAATTGAGAAAGTCAGCCAGATGACCATTTAAATGTCTTCAAGAGAAGACTTATTACTACTGATACATTAATAGGAAAGGAGGATGGGGATAATCTGAGCTGGGGCTCCCCACTTTGGCCCCAATAACAGTCACATGGGCTTCTTTGATGGCTACAATTGACAAGAAAGTCTGAAAATTACAATAAACCCAGTTGTGTTACGAGTGATCTACATCAGTCTGGCTTTGGTAGCTGCAGTTGGCATTTTTTATATACTTTTATAGACATATTAACTCCCAATGGCTAAAAAAATATAATTTATCCTCCAAATGACAATGAGTCTTTCAGATGGAACAAAAACCACCTCATGCTCTAGATGTTATGTGAAGCATAAGAGAAGGTTCATCAGATTCCCATGGAATTTTTTAATCTAAGTGCATTGGTCGTCTGAATTCCTACAACATTCCAAGCTGTGGATTTCCGGCAATAAAAATCAGGCCTATCTTAGAGAAACTCATATCTGGTGTCTATTACAGAATTCTCTTAAAGGTACCCCACACACAGTCCAAGTAATGTCTAAGCACCATCTCTGCTCTAGCTTACATTATGGAGCCTGAGTAATGAGTCTAATGGGTGGTAATGCCCCTCTCTATGTCTTTTACCCGCAATAATGCCAAGTCAAACCACATGAAATGGCATTCATTAACCAAGTGCTAACCAGATACACAATCCCAAGACAATAGCAAGTCCTAGAAATCCAAAGACCAAGTCTTAGAATTTCCCATCTGACACACATTATGAATAACAATTGGGTAAAAAGGCAATATCAAAGGCCAGATGAACTGAAAATAAATAGCTAAAAGAAACAACAAGAAAACACTCTTTTGCTTTGTTAGATAAAGTAATGCTTGCCATGTCCTGGAACTCAAACCTGTCTCTTATGACAATGACTCATTATTTCCTAATTCAGATATTAGGAAAATATTCAAACATCTGCTAGAAAACATGAAAATGCTCAAAGTCAGCACAATAGAAATTTAATAGGAATGTGCTAGTATTTTTCTCTGCAAATTAAAATGCATGTAAAGTTCTAAACATGGCATGAAAGTGCCATTAGGGGGCAATGCTCATAGCGGAGAGGAAAGTTGAAACACTCCTAAAACAAAAAGTATTTCTATATTCCAATTGAGGCAAATTCCAGGGGAGCTTCAGTGTCAAGTTAAAAAAAAAATGTGATCATCAGAAATAATATTAAGAAAGTTTTCAAAAATTAAATTGCTTCGTTCCGAATTAATTTATCACGAAGCGCGTTAAATCAGCTATATTCCGGCATGCAGGGAGAGTCTACCTCAGTTTACATGAATGTGCATTGCAGCAACATTTATTCTGGTTCTTTCTGGTAGTGTAATAGTTAGTGTGTCAGTATGACAGGCAGGTGACAACCGTCACTCTTAGGCTCAGTTCACACTTCACTTATTTGGTCAGTTATGGGTCAAAAACACAGAACAGGTGCAGATCATTTTATTATACCTTATCTAAGAGTAGGCTTGGCTCACCACACAGTAACTGCTGGAATTAACTGACCAAATAACTGAAGTGTGAACTCAGCCTTACAGGTCAATGTTAACCGTGCAGTGGCCCAAGATTCTAATATAGTGGGAAAGAGCTGTCTCATTTTACACCGTCTGCTGCTTCCACATAGATTGATAAATAACCTATTTTGTTAGCCACTGATACAAGTAGTGTCACCATTACAAGTTGGGGCCGTTATCTGCAGTAAGTTTGTGTTGACGTCAACGTTTATTTTTCCATTCTTCTGATGTGTCAAAAGAACAACCCCCCAAAAAAATGGATCCTGTCTTTTGAGCATCCCCCTTCACATGGTCAGTATTTGGTCTGTAATTGATCAGTATTGGTAAGGCAAAAACAGGAGTGGGTCCAAAACAGAGATGTCTTCTGTGTTTTGGACCCACTCCTGCTTTTGGCTTTTGGTTTCCAAATCATGAGGCAAAATACTAACTGTGTGATAGAGGCCTTATGGATGCTCCGAAGAGAGGATCTGTTGTGTTTTTCATTTTTCGGTTCTTGACCCTATGAGGGATCTCAATACTGGGAAATAGAAACACTAGTGTAAAAGTAGCCTAAGAAAGACACTAGAGGGAATTTATCACATCCTGCACTCTAGGATTCAGGCTCCAAAAGGTTGCAAAATATGTTTACATTTTTGGGCATAATTGCCTAACAATTTTGTGACATTTTGCATTTTTACACCACTCATTCCAGTTTTGACAAGTGGGCCGGGAAGTGGGAGTAGTTTTCTATGAAAATAAGTTTCATTACAGATTTATTAGCGGCAACTTTTTAAAAAGTCACCAAAATTGGCATTGAAAGGGGTATAACATCTCAAGACAGAAGTGTCAGACTTAAAGAAGCTCATATGCAAAAGTAACCTTCAGCTTACCTGTACCTCTTTTGTACCAGGCGTGCATGGTTGTAGACCGATTCCCGACCTTTTGTAATCCACAAAGTAAAAACCAGCACCGTTCTTGAAAGCTGTGATGACCCTTTATTCTTGAGTCCATCATGCACATACGTAAAATCACGGCACCACGACTGTAAACGCATTTCGGACCAACTTGATCATTGTGATTAAGGACATATAGTTCGTTCGAAATGCTTTTAGAGTCGGGGTGCCGTGATTTTTTATATGTGCATGCTGTAATCAAGAATAAAGGATAGTCACAGCTTTCAAGAACGTGTTGTTTTTCACTTTGTGGATTAAAGAAGCTCAGTCAGCATGATCAACCCTTTAAGGCTACTTTCACAGCTGCGTTTTAGCTGGATCCGTCATTGATCAGGAAAAACGCTTCCATTAGGATAATACAACCGGCTGCATCCGTTATGAACAGATCCGGTTGTATTATCTTTATAGCCTTGACGGTTTCGCGAATAAAACCACTGTAAGTCAATGGGCGCCGTTTTCTTTTGTGTCCGAGAAAATGGATCCGGCACCGTTGACTTACATTGTGTTTCATACCAGATCCGTCTTGCTCCGCATCCCATGACGCACTCAAAAACGCTGCTTGCAGCATTTTTCTGTCTGGCATGGGTACGCAACGAAATGGAACGGAATGCATTCTGGTGCATTCCGTTCCATTCAGTTTTGTCCCCATTAACAATGACGGATCTCAATACTGGAAAGGAAAAGTGCAGATGTGATAGTAGCCTACACCAAGCATACTGGTAGTTTTGCTCCACAGTGTCTGAATGGTATTCCAAGAAACTCGAGAGGGGCCTGCCTCGACATATTTCTTAAAAGGGTCAGAACACAAATCTCCTCTACCAGCACTTTTTACAGATTTCTCAAACCCTTAATAGACTGGGATATAGTTACCACAGGTCCGGGGAAGTGGCTCAAGGATTTTCCAAGTCTTGACGTCAAAACACTATTAGACGCCACTTTAAAAAATTATAAACACTCTCCAGTCAGCAGCTATATGAATATGGCATTACCGATTTTGTATAGGGCTTATGTGACACCGAGCATTAAAAATAAAATGTCTCCGGACTACACCTATTCTTGCTCTAAATGTAAAATACCCGACACAGATTTATACCATCATTTATGGGGTTGCACATATGTTCAAGATTTGTGGGAGCAAGTGAGATCTCATATACTAACAACACACAATATATCCTTCACTATCACTCCTCAGTGGGCTATCTTTAACATATAATCCGATGAACAACACGGTCTCTCTAGAAATGAGAAAGCGTTATTACATATCTGGACGGCTGTCACACGCAAAAGCATTTTACATCGTTGATTAGACCCAGAAAAACCCTCTATCCCTTTTATCCAAGCCAAGATAACCTTTTTGTTTCACATGGATTGGGTCTTTGCATTATCGGATAAAGAAAAGATGACCAAACGATTTTTATTTATGAATACTCTTTCCGATTCCACCGTATCTAAACTTATTTCACATTTTGAGCACACCACATGGTATTTATATGATATTCTTCATGGACAGACACCTATACAAATTTCGGTTAATTCTTGAGGTTCCCCCAGGGTGACTTGTTCCCTGGGTTAGGGCACAGGATCGGGGGGGGGGGGGGGGGGGGGGGGGGAATGCTCTGTTTTATGATATTTGATCCACTGATGATTATGCTTCCTAATGTATTCTGCATTGTTGTCAGAGATGTCGAAGTGTATTTATATATATATATTTTTCTGATATGTTTAAAAATTAATAAATAGATTTTGAAAAAAAAAAAGGAACGTTATCGTTTTAATCAGCATGAGCCCTACCAGGCAGTATGTCTGGTTTAGTAGGGTTGATCCTGGTGACAGAGCCTCTTATAAGATGAACCAAATTTACCAAACATTGTGTGACGTTTGATAAACTTGGCGCAAATTACAGCTGCACACACGCCTGCAAAAATGACTTTGAAAATTGCCCTCATGATAAATCTCCCCCTTTATCTCAATCACACCTTATTGTGCTATGCACTAATTAGGATAATAGGAGAAAATAATAAAGATAAGGAGCTCAGTAAAACATCTGACTCTGACCTCCTAATGTTCTGATATCAGGAAATCTCTTTACTGCTTGAAAAGTTTCCTGTGTCTTGCCAGCCGCTTCAGATGACACGATTGCACGCTCACAGGCGTGAGACGTTTGCCACTTTCCTTTTTGCATGCTTTCAGGCTACCTGCACACGTTATGGATTAAGCATGCCTTTTCCACGTGGGATAGGTCATCCTTATCACATCGTCGAGGGTCTGAGTACCGGCACCCCCGCCGATCAGCTGTTTCTGGGAGCCGCTGCCCTCCGAGCAGCTTTCCAAGCACAGCGCCATACAGCCTATAGCTGCTGCTTTTGGTATTGCAGCTCAGCCCCATTCACATAAAAGGGGCTGAGCTGCAACTAGGCCATGTGACCAATGTATGGTGACGTCACATGGCCTAGGAAGAGGCCGTAGCATTCATGGAGCACCAGCTGATCGGTTGGGGTCCCAGCTGATCTGATATTCATGACCTATCCTGGGGATAGGTCCTCAATAGTAATTCTCAGATAACCCCTTTAATTTGTGCAGAATTCAAGTATTTCCTAAAACTGAAGAGCTGGCAGGAACCAGTTAAAGCATAATCACGGACTTCCCACCATAACTTGTATTATGAGTAAAGGTTTATAATGTATCAGTATAGCATAAAAAGGGAAGAGCCATCAAATATTTAAATGAGGGCACTTCGTGAATTGGGGAGCAGTGGTATCAACTGAGACCGGGCCCCCCTTGCCAGTGACGCATCACCAATTATGTATCGCCATTCTCGGGACGGCAGTATAGTTAGGTGTCGCGGCGGGGCAAGGGAGCTATGTCTCCCTGCTCCACCTTTTCCGTACAGGCGGCATGATGATGTAATCATCATCCCACCACTGGAGCCAAGCAGCGTACAGTTCAGGAAACAGGCTGAAAGAGGCCACCACCGCATCGCTGGCAGCCACATGGAGGTAAGTATTTGAGTTTATAGTTTTAATTTGGCACCATGCTGTTGGGCCAAAATGAGGAAGGGGGGCACTATGGGGACATCTACTGGGGGCACAAAATAGGGGCATTTTGTACTGGCACACATTATAGGGGGTGCTATGGGGACATTGGCTGCACTGGAGGCACTAAGAGGAAGCATATTTTGTACTGGCACACTGAAGGGGGCATTTTTTGTACTGGCACACATTATAATGGGGTATTTGGTGCACTGGCATCATAATAAGGGGGCATTTTTTGCACACTTTTGCACACATTATAATGGGTATTTTATTTTGCTTGTGCACATTTTAAAGGGGTATTTTTGACACTAGTGCACACCATAAAGGGGTATTTCTTGTACTGGTACACATTATAAGGGGTATTTTTGTATTGTGCACATCAAAAGGGTGTATTTTTTTGCACTGGCACAGATTATAAGGGGGTACTTTTTGTACTGTGCATATTATAAGTGTGTAGTTTTGTATTGGCACACATTATAAGGGTATTTTTTTGAGTGGCACACATTATAAGGAGCATTATTATTAGTAGGGGACTATATGAACATGATTACTAGTATGGGCACTATACGGGCATTATTACTATTGGAGGCACTGTTAGCACTATGCACCCAGGCATATAATTATTTCTATTGATAGGATTTTGGGGAGCACTATAACTGTGGGGGGCATCCTGGCACAGTATCAGCATAGCACAATTATTTTTGAGGGGCATTATTTTTTACACTATTGGTGTCAGGGACACTATTTTCTGGGTACAGTTACTTTTTAGGGCACTGGGTGCCAATAATTATTGAAGGGAGCACTATCTGCATGGTGCTAGTACATATTTTCAGGGGTACTGTTTCTGCAGTATAGTATCGGGAGCACAGCAGGCATAGGATGGGGTGTTCAGAAGTTGGGGAGGATGATTGGAAAGTAGGAAACGAAGATGTCTGTCTTTTTAAACTCTGCAGAGACAAGAGATGGATGAAAGAAATCATCATGGCGGTCTGGTCCGAATGCAGAAGATGAAGAAAGAGAACATCTACATCAGAGGACGCATCACTGGATGTAAGAGGTATGCGGTGCTGTATTAGCCTCTATGTTTTGTAGCACTTTAGTGATGGCCCTGCTCGAAAGAGCTTACAATCTATGGGGAAATCATCTGAACTGTCTGTACTAGGTCTCAGATGATCATTGTGCCAGGATGCAGATGGCACAGTGTCTTCATGGCAGCCACCTACGCTGGGACGCGGGTAAGTTGGAACACAGGCTGCCGGCTGGAAGAGGCCTGTAGCCTACTTCGCAGATTGAAGCAAGGAACAAGACTCAGGTGAGTATTTATTTTCCCGTCACTTCCAGGGACACTATAGCTACTGGGGGCTCTATAGAGGGGTCTATTCAAGCTACTGGAGCACTATACAGCAGCCTACATAAATGACTGGGGGCATTATCAAGGGGTTTATATAAACTACTGGACCACTATAGAGGGGCCTACATCAACTATTAAGGGAACTAAAAAGGAACCTTATTACTACTGGAGGCACTATAAAGGGGCCTTATTATTACTGGGGGCACTATAAAGGGGCCTTATTATTACTGGGGGCACTATAAAGGGGCCTTATTATTACTGGGGGCACTATAAAGAGGCTTATTACTACTAGGGGCACTAGACTACTGGGGCACTACACAGAAACCTATAGGCAATCTCGATAAGCATTGTCACTGTAGGGGGCATTATTACTAATGAGGGCACCCTGGTAAAGAATTAATATTGGTGGGATTTTTGAGAGCCTAATTACAATGTTATAGTACTGTTATTTCTGTAGTATAGTATTTAGGGGCATTGGGGAGCACAGTGGGCAGAGGATTAGGGGTAACGGTAGAATAACACTGTTGTGGCACCAGGAGCGCGGGGATGATGGAAAAGTGAGGGAACTAATATACATGTGTCATAAACTCTGCAGAGACGAGACGTGGCTAAAAGATATCATGTTCTCTTTCTCCATCATTGGGAGCAGACCACAAAGGCACATTCACATGGCTGTGTCTGTTTTGCGTACCTCAAACCACGGGTTCACAAAACACCGGGGAAAACGGATTGTGCAAACCTATTTCACATTCACCACATAACATGTATAGAGTCGTGCCTGGTAAACAAAAAGGAGGCTGCAGCACTCGCCATAGCGGCAGCCTCTTCAATCAGATGTTTGGTTTGTGTGCTAAGAGTCCAATCCCCACCAATCTGATATTGTTGGCCCTTCTGCACAGACCATCAATATTGGTCACTGGAAAACCCCTAATGCAAAGACTGGGAACATGTTACTTTTCTTTGGACGTTTGTATGTGTTTTAGTCAACCAAAGTTTTCAAACGTCTGCTTGAAAACAGTTTTTGCCGATCTGTAACCTTTGTACATTCACCTCATATAAACCAGTTTATTTATGTCAAAAATCACTCGCTTGGAAAAGTTCAGAGATCAACCTCCAGAAAATAACATCCTTTCTACTTTCCCTTCTAATCCAGACACATAAGAGAATTATAGTCAGGGATGGAAAAATAGAGATTTTCAGGGCGGAAAATTAGTGGCACAGTCTTAAACTGTATGTGTTCCGGAACGTGTTCCCACGTGTACATATACACATATAACACAGATAAGCTGGACATTGTTTTTATTAATAAAATTAGCCCTTTACATGTTCCTTGACCTGTTGATGTGGCCATATGAGGATTTTAGGAAAATTTGTATAAATCACCTGTTCCTAATAAATGGCTCCCTTTGTGTTTTTTACTGCCTAATATGTGACTGCAGGCCTGGGGGCCTTCATCGGGGTCTCTGGCTGCCTTGGGAACCCATAGGCCAGTGATGGTGAACCATTAAGAGGCCGAGTGCCCAAACTGCAACCCAAAGCCCACATATTTATCACAAAGTGCCAACACGGCAATTTACCCTGAATACTACAGTCCAATATAGTATATAGAATGCTTAGTAAAGAAGGGATGGAGGGGTTAAAAAAAATTAATAAATAATTTAACTCATCTCATCCACTTGTTCGCACAGCCCGGCTTCTCTTCTGTCTTCTTCTTTAATGACCTGGGAGGAAAAGGACCTTTGGTGACGTCACTGTGCTGATCACATGGTCTATCACATGATCCGTCACAATGGTGACGGATCATGTGATGCACCATATGATGAGCGCAGTGATGTCACCAAAGGTCCTTTTCCTCCCAGGTCATCAAAGAAGAAGACAGAAGAGAAGCCGGGCTGTGCGAACAAGTGGATGAGATGAGTTAAATAATTTATTTATTTTTTAACCCCTCCATCCCTTTTTTACTAAGCATTCTGTATTAAGAATGCTATTATTTCCCCTTATAACCATGTTATAAGGGAAAATAATAATGATCGGGTCCCTATCCCGATTATCTCCTAGCAACCATGCGTGAAAATCGCACCGCATCCGCACTTGCTTGCGGATGCTTACGATTTTCACGCAGCCCCATTCACTTCTATGGGGCCTGCGTTGCATGAAAAACGCACAATATAGAGCATGCTGAGATTTTCACGCAACGCACAAGTGATGAGTCAAAATAACCGCTCGTGTGCACAGCCCCATAGAAATAAATGGGTCCAGATTCAGTGCGGGTGCAATGCGTTCACCTCACGCATTGCACCCGCGCGGAAAACTCGCCCGTGTGAAAGAGGCCTACGGCATATTGGTACCCCGTAGACTTTTTCTAGGGTGTGTGTGCCCATAGAGAGGGCTCTGAGTGACGCTACTGGAACCTGCACCATAAGTTTACCACCACTGCCATAGGCACTCCATAATTGCATAAAGGGAGGACCGATGGGGTGACAAAGAGTCCCAGATAGATAAAAACTTATGGCTGATTGGTGGATGCACTTTGGGCACAATTTTTCTATATACAATGTCCTCAAATTTATAGGTTGTAAAAGCTAGTAATAGTTTATTGTGGCACTGAAGTGAACATAAATTAATATCACTATAACAAACTACCTACTGCATTAAAGGGAACCTGTCATCACCTTTATGCTGCCCATACTGACGGCAGAATAAAGTAGAGACAGGAGAGTTGATTTCAGCGGTCTGTCATTTATAAGATAAAAGTAAGTGGTTGCCGAGAACCAACATCACAATCATTGCAGACTGGGCCTGGAAAAGAGTCACGGCCACCTGAGAAGAGTCCTGGTTATTCATGAGTTCCTGCTCTCCTGCCCACCTGCTGATGACTGACAGTCTAATACCTAGTTTTCTCCCTTTCTGTCTAGGAGAGAACTGCCAATCATCAGCAGATGGGCGGGAACGCAGGAGATTATGAATAACCAGGACTCTTCTCAGGTAGATCGGACTCTTTTCCAGGCCTGGGCTGCAATGATTATGATGCTGGTTCTCAGCAACCACTTCGTTTTAGCTCATAAGTGACACACCGCTGAAATCAGCATTTCTGTCACCATTTTATGCTGCCCTCAGTGAGGTCACCGTAAAGTGGATGACAGGTTCCCTTTAAGCTTAGAACCCACATTTCTTTTTATAAAAGGTTTTGAGAGTTTAAAAAAACTTCCAAATCCTTGAGAAAGGAAGTGATCTTTATTAATTATGAAGATGCTTTGACTCTTTAGCAGTCGATTTCCGTTCCTCTGGCAATGGAGAAACATCTCTAAGAACTTGTAGCTGGGCGATGGTAATGTTATTATGTTCATGTTTGGGTTATAAACCCAACAGCATCTGCTCTCCACACAGCCTGAGGGAATAGCGATTAAAAAGCAATAGACAACATCCTTGAGTTGACAGATTCCTGCTAACAATATGAATTTATATATTTTTTCTAAATTAATTTCAGAACTTTTACAACCATAGCAAACAAATGTAAAAAATGGACTACCGTAATTAATGGCGCTACATATGCTGGCAGTACTGGAGGTACTTACTATGCCCCCATTGAGAGAATTATAGCAGTATATATATATACTACAGAAGGGGGCATTATATATACTACAGAGGATGCCATTATATATATATATCACAGAGGGGGTCCATTATTGTTTACTACACAGTGAAGCATTATACTGTATATGCTACAAAGAAGGTCATCATATATACTATCAATAGAGGGGGATGATTATATATACTACAGAGGGAGCGATTATATATACTACAGAGGGAGCGATTATATATACTACAGAAGGGGGCATTATATATACTGCAGGGGGGATATTATGTATACTAACCATACAGTAGTGCACCATTATATATATGTATATATATGTATATATATATATATATATATATATAAAAAATGATGGACGAACATCTGCCGGGACGGTTCGCGATCGCGATCTAATGTTCGCGAACCGCAAGTTCGCGGCGGGTCCCATTCATTTTAATGGCAGGCGAACCTGAAAAAACTTCAGCTCATATTTGCAGCCAAGAAATAATTACTAGAATGCACAAATAGTCCCACAACATGGACAGTGACATATCAGATGTATTATTCGAATTTGCGATCTCCATAATTTTTTTTTTAATGCGAAATATCGGCAATATAATTTTCGCATACGCGCATGCGCAAAAGGACTATACAGTACCAAAATGCACTATAAAGAAAGTATTTTGGTATATAACACCCCACTTTAATCTGTTTTTTTGGGGGTGCGACTGGTATATCACACAAGTAGAAATTATTTGTTCCAATAGCGCTTGTCCCTCTATATACCTGCAGTATCGCAGCAGAACCGCACACAACTGCCGCACAATACAAATGCACTATAATATACAGTACTGTACTTTCTAACATAGAAAGTATATTATAACATTATACAAGGAAGGCAATCCATTAGAATATACATGATAAAACGTAACCTTTAATAATTTTACTATGAGGGTCCATTCACACGTCCGCAAAACACGGACACCGGCAATGTGCATTCCGCAATTTGTGGACCGCACATCACCGGCACTATAATAGAAAATGCCTAGTCTTGTCTGCAATTGCGGACAAGAATAGGACATGTTCCTTTTTTTTTCGGAAACTGAAGCACGGATGCGGAAGTGCGGATCCACAAATGCGGATGCAGACAGCACATTCTGGACCCATTGAAAATGAATGAGTCTGCACCCGTTCCGCAGAATTGCGGAACGGATGCGGACCCATTTTGCGGACGTGTGAATGGAAAAGATATCCCTCAAAATGAAAATAAATTAAATAATTAAAGTTAGCCAAAAAGCATAGATGTGGTCGGCAATAACAAGTGCTCGGCGGCACCAAATCAGAAACCATATGTCCTACCACAATCCGAGGGGTTCCAGTGCACATCCAAAAATCCCGGAGGGAAAGTCAAAAAACATCCATCCCTGGGCTAGATGATGATGTGGTGTTGAAGGACAGGGTGGGCAAAGAACTGTCCCTGATATTGCCCTACAGGGGGTGCTATTCTAGCCCTGATAGCCTAACCACAGACCACCCGCCCTGATAAGAGCAACCCCATCCGGAACCTTACCCTATATAAAAATGGCCCTAGTAAACCCCTATCCCCTAGGCCCCTGACTTCCAGGTGATCACTATATAGATCTATGTGTTTTTGACTCATTATAAAAGTATATTACAAGTATATCGCCCCCCTCAGTGTATCACACCTATCGATAGCACACCTATACCAGTCCTTAAAAGGACTTTTGTGGCCCTATTAGCTAGCGTTTGTCGTCCCTAACAGCCTGTCCCTGCTCCACACAGCAACCTCTCCCTACACTGGCAAAACACTGAATGTAAAATGGCGGGCAGATCGGGTTTATTTATAAGGTAGGAGGTACGTCCATGTGCTGAAATGTCTCAATTGGCTGTCCTGTACCACCCGATGGATGTGTCATGGGTCAAAGTTCTTCACAATGTAAAAGAATATGGCGCGAATTTCTCCATATCTTCGCATGATCGGCAAATCGCGAACACGCAAAGTTCGCCGCAAAACGACTGCCGGGCGAACCGCAAGGCCATCTCTCTCTCTCTCTCTCTCTCTATATATACCACAGAGGGGTGATCCCGGCCCGACCTGGCGGTCCTGTGTGTGGCCGTCCCTCTCTTCCTGCGAGTGGCCTCCCGCCACCTCCCTAGCCCAGGGCTGCGGGGCCTAACCTCCAGATTCTCAGCAGCTATGCCGGGCCCGCAGACCGGAAGCAGAGCCCATGTGTATGCTGATGTAAACAGCCTGAGGAGCCGCGAATACTGGGACTACAAGGCGCACGTCTGGAACTGGGGGTAACAAGGGGGACAGAAGGGGAAGGGGAGGTGAGGAAGAGGGGGGGAAGGGGAGGTGAGGAAAAGGGGGAAGGGGGGGAGGAAGAGGGGGACAGAGGGGAAAGGCCAGGTACTTACAGGAGGACTATATCTGAGTATAAATTAAATATGTACTAAGGCTACTTTCACACTTGCTTTTTTCCGTCACAGGGGCTCTATACCGGAAAAGAACTGATCAGTTTTATCCCCATGCATTCTGAATGGAGAGTAATCCGTTCAGTTTGCATCAGGATGTCTTCAGTTCAGTCGTTTTGACTGATCAGGCAAAAGAGAAAACCGCAGCATGCTACGGTTTCCTCTCCGGCGAAAAAACCTGAAGACTTCATAGGAATGAATTAGCGCCGGGTCTGGCATTCAGAATACCGGAATGCCGGATCCGTCGCTCCGGCATGCGCATGCGCAGATCGGTAAAAATGTGAAAAAATGTACAAGACGGATCCGTCGGTCCGCATGACAAGCGGAGAGACGGATCCGTCCTTGCAATGCATTTGTGAGACGGATCCGCACCCGGATCCGTCTCACAAATGCTTTCAGTCAGCGGCAGATCGGCGGATCCGGCGGGCAGTTCCGACGACGGAACTGCCCGCCGGATCACACTGCCGCAAGTGTGAAAGTAGCCTAAGTTGGAATAACCTAGGCATCATCTGGATATCATTATAAATGTACAGCTAACAGCTGGTATAAATTATAAATCTTTAATGGACCATGCGGGTATAACCTGGGTACCTCCTGTATATAATGATATATGTACAGTTGTTATAATCTGTGCATCTCCTGTATATATCTATATATGTACAGCTGGTATAAGTTATACACTGTATACAAGAAGATGTATAACTTATACCAGCTGTATATATATAATTATATACAGGAGATGCCCAGGTTATGCCAGCATGGTCCATATCACTATATACAAGAAGATGTATAACTTATACCGGCTGTACATATATAATTATATACAGGAGATACCCAGGTTATACCAGCATGGTCTATTGAAGATTTATAACTTATACATCTACTTGTATATACTGATATGGACCATGCTGGTATAACCTGGGTATCTCCTATATATATTTATATATAATTATTTATGTACAGCTGATATAAGTTGAATATTCTTAGTTCTAACCCAATTGGATGGGATAATGGTCTACTGCAGTGTTTCCCTACCAGGATGCCTCCAGCTGTTGCAAAACTACATCTCCCAGCATGCACTGACAGCCAAATGCTGTCTGGGCATACTGAGAGTTGTAGTTTTGCAATAGCTGGAGGCATCCTGGTTGGGAAAAGCTGGTCTACGGTGATAATATGAACAATGAGGGTTCTACAAAAGAGCTATTGTGGGGCAAAGTTCATATTCGTGTTTACACACGTGTTTTAAAATGAATGCTTTCCCCTTTTATAAACAAGTAAATAATGACGCAATGCTGTGGGGCTGGTGTGCCACTTTTTCCAGGGCTGGTTTTTATCCCCAGTCCGGCCCTGCTTAGAGGGACATTATTTCTAATAGGGAGCATTATTAATTTTGGGAGTACTGTGGGGATATTATTATTGAGCACACTATGGAGGGCATTACTACTAATGGGGTTTCTATTGGGGTTGTTGTAGGGGGCACTATTACTATTGAGGGCAGTCTGAGACCATTATTACTATGGAAGGGGGGGGGGGAAATTATGTATGGCACTGTTATTTCTGCTGTATGGTTGGGGAGCACAGTGGACACAGTATTGGGGGTACTGTGGGGGCATTATTATTGGGGAAAACATGGAGGGCATTACTACTAATGGGGTTGCTATTGGGGGTTCTTTAGAGGGTACTTTTACTATTGAGAGCAGTCCAGGAGCACTATTACTATGGGGGCACTATCTGTATAGCACTGCAGTATAGTATTTGGGGGCATTGGGAAGCACAACAGGCACACTTATGGGGGTAGCAGCAGGATGATAATGTTGGAGTATCAGGAGGGGAATGATGATTGAAAAGTGATAAATCTAAGATGTCTGTCTGTCACACTCTGCAGAGACAAGACGTGGCTTAAAAAAACCTTATTAAGGCTGTGTGCTTCCAATGGAGCACATGAGAAAAGAGAGTGTCTACATTAGAGGAGGCATCACTGGATGTAAGTGGTATGTAGCTCTGTATTACCCTCTATGTATTGTAGTGCTTTGTGTAATTTCTACCTTTTCTATAACAGTAGGGTTGGGGGAAAAGGGTTGGATTGAGAATTTGGCAAGGGGTGGGGAGTGGTGTAGTGATGATCGAGCATGCTCGGCCGAACACCAGTTTGGCTCGAGCATCGCGATGCACGGCACATTGCGTTGTTCAGCCGAATACCGCGTGTGCTCAAGCGCCATGCTCGAGTTTCCTTCCCGCACGTTTGTTGGCTGCTACGCAGCCAATAAACATGCAGGTAAGTACTGCCACTCACTGTAATGCCGTAGCCATGTTGGTTGCTGGCATTACAGTGATTGGCTGGCCGGAACGTGTCATCAGCTATAAAGCACCCAATGACACGTGGTTTGGCTCAGTCTTAGTCAGGGAGAGCTGTGCTGTAGAAGGGACAGAGAGTGTAGGGAATTAAATTATATTTTTTGGTTAGGCAGGGTTGGTGTTAGAGACCCAAAGGTCCTTTTAAGGACTATTGTTGTGTCTGGCAGCAATATATATTTTTAGTGCAACCTGCGCTAAATTGTGCGCAATTGTTTGGCCACTGCAGACAGTGACATTATCTTCTCTACATCTCCTGTGTAACGTGTGTACAACCTAAAAATATCTGTGACATCCAGTGTACTTTTTCCGTAGACAGTGTCCGCTGCGGACAGTTACATTACCTGCGTTATATCTTCTGTAAAACGTGTGCGCATCCTAAAAATATCTGTGACATCCAGGTTACTTTTTCCATAGACGCTGCGGACAGCAACATTATCTGCGCTACATCTTCTATTTAACGTGTGCGCATACTAAAATGATCTGCGACATCCAGTGTACTTTTAACGTAGACGGTGTCCGCTGCGAACAGTTACATTACCTGCGCTACATCTCCAGTATAACGTTAGTGCATCCTAAATATCTGTGACATTCAGTCTAATTTTTTCGCTGCTGGTGACAGCGACATTGCCTGCGCTACATCTCCTGTATAACGTTTGCGCATCATAAATATCTGTAACATTCAGTCTAATTTATTTGCGCATACACTTTAAAAAACTGCGCTACTGTACGTGTGACATACTTGCAAGTATATATACCATTTAATATGCAGAAGGCGAGCAGTAAGGGATGGGGAAGTGGCCGTGCTGCTGATGGTGTACGCAGAGGCCATGGCCCTGGGCGCGGTGAAAATTTGCCTGCTGCCAGAGCACAAGAAACACACTTATCCACGATACCTAGCTTCATGTCCCAGTTTGCAGGGCGGCACAGGACACCACTCTCGAAGTCAAACCAGGGCGACCAGGTGGTCGGTTGGATTTCAGCAGATAATGCTTCCAGTCGGTTAAGCACCACCCTGTTTTCCACAAAGTCCAGTCTCAGTAGCCAAGAGTCTGGTCAACAGAATCCTCACCCTGATACTCCTTCCTCCCACCATGGAGAGTCTTGGCAAACAAGTGATCCCACACTCGGATATTCCGAGGAGCTCTTTTCATCGCCATTCCTTGATTTGGGCCTCTCGCCAAACCCGCTTGAAGAGGGACATGAGGAGATCATGTGCACTAATGGCCAAACTCTTGAGCATCCACAGTCACAAGAAGATGACAGTGAGGAACGGCAATTAGTGTATCACGAGGTGGATGATGATGATGAGACACAGTGGCCAATAAGTCAATGGCAATTAGTGTCTCAAGAGGTTGATGATGAGGATAAGACACAGTTGTCAATAAGTGAGGTTGTTGTTAGGTCAACAAGTCAGGAGGATGACCAGAGTGAGGAAGTGGAAGAGGAGGTGGTGGACAATGAAATAACTGACCCAACTTAGGAAGGTGGCAAGCTGAGCGAGGACAGCAGTACAGAGGGGGAGGGATCCGCAGAACCGCAACAGGCTGGAAGAGGCAGTGGGGTGGCAAAAAGGAGAAGGCGGGCCACACCAAACAGGCCCGCAACTGTTCTCCAGAGCACCCCCTTGCGGCAATCTACCTTGCCAAGGGGTAGGTGTTCCGCAGTCTGGCGCTTTTTTGAGGAAAGTGCGGACGATAAAAGAATTGTCATTTGCAACCTTTGCCATACCAAAATGAGCAGGGGCGTGAGCACTAGCAGCCTCACCACCACCATCATGATCTGCCACATGGCATCAAAGCACCCTAATAGGTGGGCCGAACGCCTGGGTCCACAATCAGTATCTGCGGGTCGCACCACTGCCTCCTCTTCCCCTGTGTTATGTTCTGGTCAATCCCTTGTCCAAGACGTAGGCCCGGATGCCTCCCGCACTGCAACTTGACCTTCGCAAGCACCATCAGCTAGCACATCCACTTCTGTGTCCCAGCGCAGCGTACAGATGTCAATACCCCAGGCCTTTGAACAAAAGTGCAAATACCCAGCCACCCACCCACACGCCATAGCATTAAATGCGAACCTTTCCAAATTGCTGGCCCTGGAAATGTTGCCATTTAGGCTTGTGGACACCGAGGCTTTCCACAGCCTGATGGCAGTGGCGGTCCCTCGTTACTCAGTCCCCAGCCGCCACTATTTTTCCCTGTCTGCCGTCCCCGCCTTACACCAGCATGTGTCCCGTAACATCACCCATGCCCTGACCAACGCAGTTATTGGGAAGGTCCACTTAACGACTGACACATGGACAAGTGCTTGCGGCTAGGGATGCTACATTTCCCTGACTGCACACTGGGTGAATGTTGTGGAGGCCGGGAGCGAGTCGGGAGGCCGGGAGCGAGTACCCTGGGATGGCACAGGTGCTACCAACGCCAAGGATTGCGGGCCCTACTTCCATCAGGATTTCCACCACCACCTACATTAGTGGCTGCAACCCCCGTTCTCCTCCTCCACCTTCTCCTCCACTTCCATCTCTGAATTATCATCTTGCAGCACCAGTCAGCCATCTGTCAGTAGCTGAAAGCAGTGTAGCACTGCAGTGGGGAAGCGGCAACAGGCCGTGCCACCTAATATGTTTAGGTGAGAAGCAGCACACCGCTGCAGAGCTGTGGCAGGGTATAAGGGACCAGACTGAGCTGTGACTCTCGCCACTCAACCTAGAACCAGGCATGGTTGTGTCTGATAATGGCCATAACTTGGTGGCGGCTTTGGAGCTCGGCAAGCTCACACACATACCATGCCTAGCCCACATGTTCAACTTACTGGGTCAGCGTTTTTTCAAAACCTACCACAATTTGCCTGAGCTACTGGTGAAGGTGTGCCACGTGTGTGCCCATTTCCGAAAGTCATCTACAGCTGCCGCCGGTCTGGCAACGCTGCAGCAGCGCTTGCAATTGCCAGCTCACCGACTGTTGTGCGACGTGAGCATGTGCTGTAACTCCACATTACACATGTTGGCCAGGCTTTGTGAGCAGCAGAGGGCAGTAGTGGAATACCAGCTGCAACATGGTCGTCGCCTTTCCAGTCAGTTTCCGCTCTTCACAAGTGACGAGTGGGCATGGATGTCTGACCTCTGTGAGGTTTTACACAACTTTGAGGAATCAACACAGATGGTGAGCGGCGATGCCGCTATTATCAGCGTAACCATCCCACTTCTGTGTCTACTGAAACAATCGCTGCTCACAATGAAGGAGGATGCTTTGCATGTGGAAGAGGTGGAAATGGGGGAAGACAGTACACAGGGTGATAGCCAGACCACACTCCGTTCATCTTCACAGCACGAATTGGATGATGATGAGGAGGAGGAGCAGGATACGGTTGCCTCCGCCACAGAGGGTAGTACCCACAGCAGTTTTATTCCATCTGTTCATCGTAGATAGGCCGAAGAGGAGGAAGAGGATGAGGAGATTCATCCTCCTGATGAGGACAGCGAAGTCTTGTCTGTTGAGACTCTGGCACACATGGCTGACTTTATGTTATGCTGCCTTTTCCGTGACCCTCGCGTTATACGCATTTTGGCCAACAACGATTACTGGTTATTCACCCTTCTCGACCCCCGCTACAAAGATACAAAGAAAACTTCTTATCTCTCATTCCTGTGGTGGAGAGGACTAGCAAAATGGTGCAATACCAGAAGGTCCTTGTGGAAAATTTGCTCCCAAAATTTCCAGCTGACAATGCTGGCAGCAGAGTACGTAGTTCCTTGGGCAACCGAGGAGGGGAGACAAGGGGAACACACAGCAGTTCCAACAGAGGCAAGGCAACACTCTTTAAGGCCTGGGACAGTTTAATGACACCCCGCCAGCAACCTCACGCTGATGCGCGGCCTAGTGTCACAAGTAGAGAAAAGTTTTGGAAGATGGTGGAGTACGTAGCAGACCATGTCAGTGTCCTCAATGCTCCCTCTGTGCCTTACAACTATTGGGTGTCCAAGCTAGACAAGTGGCACAAACTGGCACTCTACGCCTTGGAGTGCTGGCCTGCCCCGCCGCCAGCGTTTTGTCAGAGCGGGTATTTAGTGCTGCTGGGGGCATAATGACTAATAAGTGCGTCCGCCTGTCAACTGAAAATGCTGACTGGTTGACTCTCAAACTAAAGAAGGCCTGGATTGCCCCTGAATTCTCTACTCCATCAGAGTAAAGCAGCTCAACATAAAGGCAGACCCTCAACCATAATTTTTTCGATGGTCAGCTCAGCAGCAGGCCCTCAACCATAATTTTTTCGATGGTCAGCTCAGCAGCAGGCCCTTGCCCCTAATGTTTTAGAGGGTCACCAGCAGGCCCTTGCTCCTAATGTTTTGAGGGTCACCAACAGGCCATCAATTTTTCAAGGGTGTGTATGATACCCTCCTTTATGTGTAATAAAGGGTGTATTGGAGTGCCGATTCCTTTTTAATTTTTGGCAGCCCTTTCACTTAGTGCATAGGCTTTATAAGTGTAGGAGTCCCACTACCTGAACAATTGTACCACAATGTGCATAGGCTTTATAAGTGTAGGAGTCCCACTACCTGAACAATTGTACCACAATGTGAATGAGGCTCTCCTTTATGTGATATACAGGTTGCATCGGAGTGCCTCTTCCTTGTAATTTTTGGCAGCACTTGCACTTTATATACAAGTAAATAGGCGGGAAAGAATGTTTCCTAACAATTTTTCCTCTAAAATCGATTTTATCTTCGGTTTTGTGTTTATTATTGTCACTAATCGGACAATATCATTCCCAGCAGCGACCTGGGAGTCCAAGATGCATCCTCCCCATGCTGTTCCCGAACCATTTAAGTGGTGTTTCCATCAATTTCTGACCTTTTCATGTGAACCAGACACCCTCCTCTCTTCAGAGCAGGAAATGCCTGGTTTAATGCTCGGGTTCTCCTATTGACTGCCATTGTGCTCAGGTGCTTGGTAGGGCACCTGAGCATCCAGAAGTGTTCTACTTGAGCACCTGAGCACTTTGGTGCTCGATCAACACTAGAGTGGTGCCATTTCAATTTTGCCTAAGACAGCAGAAAAGCTAGAATCGGTTACAACTGGTTACGACTTTGTATTTTTACATTGACCCAAATTGTCACAGTGACACAGTGGTGTAAGGAAAATGTTCTGTGTGGATGGATAATATACCAGTGAATACAGATGTAGCCAGCATTATCTTGACTCCAGAAGGCCAGGTTGGTCGCAATTTGTATTACTGTAATGTGATTTTGTTGCCACACCGTGTTAAGCCAGTCAAGGTAACACTGGCTAGATCTGTATACGTTAGTGCTTAATTTTTAATTAGTATTTTGTGGGAAATTAAAAAAATGCCACGACTGTGTTTTTTCCCATGCTGTTCATCTTATTTTTATTTTCCTTCTTACAATACTTAAAGGGGTGGGCCCATCTGGGACTTGATTAGTGTGCACCAAATTTTCCTATATTCGTGACTTCTCTCTTTCTTTCAAATTCTCTTAAAGGGGTTGTCTCATCTTGCCATTACTAAAAACATATAAGACACAGTACTGACAACTAGCCAAAACAGCGTAACACAACAAGATATGCTGTATCTATAACTTGTAAACCAGCATAGCTTGCTGTGCTACGTTGTTTCCGTAGCTCTCATGTGTGGTTTCTGTAGCTCCTGTAGCTGGTGCGCTCCGCTGTTCCCTGGCAAACTGATTATTGGTACTGTATTTCCTCTTGCCTTAGAAACAGTGAGATGAGATAAGCAATTTAAAGGGTAACTACACTTTTTTTCAATTTTTGATATGTCATAGGGACATATCAGAAGTTTTGATCGGCAGAGGTCCCAGCTCTGAGACTTCCACCAATCGTTAGAATGAGGGATCAGAAGCGCTCAGCCGAGCGCCGCGTCTCCTTGCTGCTGAGCACGAGACTGTAGACAAACTCAATAGAAAGTCTAAAAAGTCTAAAACGTGGATTCAGTAATTTGACACTGTTTACTCTGCTGCTCTTTATTATTGTGGCTTAAATTTTTCTCATCTCCCTAGTACTATCACTCTCATTTTCATCTGTTGAGGTCCACCCTTCAGAGTCTTCCAACCATTCTCCCTAACAGTGGCAGTAGTTTATCTGCCCCCCTGGCTTACCCATCAGTTCCTGGATCACCTTTGCTACCTGGATTCCACATTTCGTGTCTTCAGAATTACCAACTCTCATTATGAGTGACTTTAACTTTCCCATAGACAACTCGATCTCCCTGTCTGTCTCCCAGATTCTATCTTTAACCTCATCTCTTGGTCTTTCACAACTTTCTAATTCTCAGACACATAAAGACAGCAATATTCATCTGGTCTTCCTCCAGCTCTGCTCTCCTTCACTATTGAACATTTTTATCCAGCTCAGCATGCTCCTACTTATCACACATTCAGAAATCTACATCCCATTGACCCTTAGAAACTTATAGACACTCTGCAGTCATCATTGTCCCTAATCTCTTTCCTCTCATGTCCTGATCTGGCTGCAAAACACTATAATGATACCCTCAGAAGTACGTACCCTAAACTCAGAACCTAAGCAGAATCTGAACAGAAATGAAAGCAACCTTGGCACACACCACAAACTCGCTTTCTCCAGGGGTGCTCCAGGAATGCTGAACGCCTATAGAGAAAATCTCATACACCAGATTTCCTCTATTACAGATTTATGCTACGAACTTCTAAATGTGCCCTTCACCACGCCAAACAGACCTATCATTACATTGATCTCTTCACTATCCAATAATCCAAAAAAACTCTTTGACACTTTTCACCCCCCTCCTCAGTTCTAAAGTGTAGGTGTCTATTACAGACCTCTGTGTTGAAGATCTGGCCAATTACTTCAGAGAGAAAATCTTTCTCTTCTAGTATCTTCCCCTCTTCTTTCAAACATTGTCATAACCTCATTACTAACAAAACCATCTCTTGAACTATAAGACGCTTCTCTAATCTTCCCTTCACTTCACTTTAATGGCTAAAGTTTGTTGCGTCATTCCAGACATTTGGTAGTTTTAATTAATATGTAAATTAAGGCTTCAGTGCACCGAGGGAAGTGCCCTAGCTTCTCAGTGCACCTCAGCTACTCTGCTTTTACGAATTTGTCATGCTACCCTTTGAAATAACTGACAGAGCCAGGCATCGTTGGGCTCTTGCCAAGCCCAGTAATTCCATGCATGCGCAGTTGACTCTCTAATTGGGGATTATAGAATCAACAGGAGAATTATAGGGCCAAGCCAAACAAGAGTTCGATGATATGGGGGTGTTGAAATGTGAGGAACGTAGAGGAGCTGAGGGGCACCAAGATCCACCCCTCAGTACACTGTACCCCCAATTTACCATATCTCTGGAATGGAGAAACAGATTTTAGCAATAAAGGTATCATTTTAATCACCAGGAATCTACCCTATGGGCAGTATGCCTACTTGCATGGTGTTGATCATGTTGACAGGTTCTCTTTAACATATAATTATTTTTTTTAAAACTAATAATGTGCTGATGTTAGAAGTAGTATTTGTGAGTACAGCAGGTTATCTCCTGTACTGCATGGCTCTCTACTGTAGTTCCAACCTATATTTCATCCGTAAATACAGATGTAGCTTGGCACTTGGAGCAGTAAGTAAACAATAGCCATTGAAAAGCAAGTTGTGTATATATATTAACAATTTTAAAAGCAGAACGCAAACTCGTACAATATCACTAGATCTCCAGACTCTATTCCATCACAATCAGACATGCTCTTCTGTGCAAGAAGTGTTATAGAACAGCTGTTAATGTCTGTCCTTGGTTTCTTTCCAAAGTCATCTACCTCCCCTCGTACTGTCTTAAGGTAAACAAATGATAAAGAAAAAAATGTCAGAGTCAGCCAAACAAGAAGACATCATATCTCATTATAGAAAGGTATGATGTAGATTATACGTACTCCAGCTGGATTTTTCCTGTAGACCACGAAAAAGAACATATCCATTATCACTCTTAATTACTGAGATCACCACTGCGGCCTGTAAAGGATCCTACATAACTGGAGCAATTATTGGGAAGAACATTCCTAAAACACCAAAATCACTGTTTCATGTCAGCGCAGATCATATTATGTGAACAGGGATTAGCTATCCAGCAACAATAATTATGAGGAGGAACGATCACAGCAGCAATTGTTGGTCCCCATACAGAGGAGATGATTGCTACATGAAAATGAAGCTCTCACTTTCTCTGATGAGCAGGCAATTATCTGGAAGACATAGTTCATTTCAGATAACCGCATGCTCAGTCTCCCATGTAAAGGTGCCTTAAGACCCTACAGAGGCAGACTGGGGACTTACAGTGGCCCTGGAAAAAAAATCCAAATGTGGCCGCATGTTGTAGGCGGATCAAAATTGAAAGAAGGAGAGGCAACACAAATAGGCAGAGACAATAAAAGTAAGCAGGGCTTGCAATATTGCAATGCAGCACAAAATAACACCCAGCAGAACGAAACACCACAGTGCCACCCTCACCACAGTATTCAACTGTTTCACCCTCCTGAGGACAATGATACTGTTGAGTTAAGGGGGAACCTGGGGGCCATTGGTCAGATGAATAATTACCTGATGCTCCTAGTAATAATTAATGCTGACCATCAGATCATTATGGTTGATAAAAAAAAATAGCTGTACAACTTTACACATACAAACAATAGAGCTGAGGAATGGGGATCATTCTAAATTAAAGTGGTATTATACCTACTATAAATGGAAAAATGTAACCTCTTAGCGCACATTTTTGATCAAACGTGTATCGGGCCCATCTACCAGGCATCAAGGTGGCTTCCGCAGACGGGTACCTAACACTAATATACCGCCTCTCTTGGACTTACCTAAGCCTACAATTTTCAGGGCAGTGTAGGAACCAGCTACATTTGTACTCTGCTCTGAAGCCCCGACACACGTTTGATCAAAAATGTGCACTAAGAGCTTCCATTTTTCCATTTATAGTAGGTATAATACCATTTTAATTTAGAATGATCCCCATTTCTCAGCTCTATTGTTTGTATGTGTAAAGTTGTGCAGCCATTTTTTTTTATCAATCATGTATGCTTGATAGATATGCACCTGTGACTATGTATATGAATGTGCTAGTCTAAATTTTCTTGTAGCATCAGCTCATTATGTAATTGGCTGAGAGGAGGGCTCGGGCAGTCCCTTGGCCATCGGCCCACCAGAAAATTTCCCTGTAGGGTCTATGGCCTAACCGCCCCCTGAGACCATACAACCAGTTGCCTGGGAATTTGTTGGATCCTGTGATGACTTGAAATATGATGGATCCCACTAGCATATATAGAACTTTATAAACTTATTAAGACAGGAATGCTCAACTTGCAGCCCTCCAAGTGTTGTAAAACTACAACTCCCAACATGCCCTGCTGTAGGCTGCCCGGACATGCTGGGAGTTGTAGTTTTACAACAGCTGGAGGACCACAGGTTGGGCATCCCTGTCTTAAGATATCTCCTAAGTTGACCATACACATCAGATAGCTATCCCTGCCAACCCTCCCATTCTCAGATGAGCATGCATTTGTTCTGATGATCCTCTAGTCCAGGGATGCTCAACCTGTGGCCCTCCAGTTGTTGTAAAACTACAACTCCCACCATTCCCTGCTGTAGGCTGATAGCTGTAGGCTATCCAGGCATGCTGGGAGTTGTAGTTATGCAACAACTGGAGGGCCGCAGGTTGGGCACCCCTGCTCTAGTCCACTGGTGGGACAATCGGGCTGTATACCAAAGGCTGAAAACTAAGCAGACTTGACTCAGTAGGCCTAAATATTGTTAAGAAAAAAGCTCAAAATGTAGAAAAATTTGCCTGTTTGCTAGGTAAAAAAATAAATAAATCTGAAATGACTAAGGGTCCATTCACACGTCCGTTTTTTCTTTCCTGATCTGTTCCGTTTTTTCAGGAACAGATCAGGACCAGATCTGGACCCATTCATTTTCAATGGGTCCTGGAAAAAATCGGACAGCACAATGTGTGCTGTCCGTTTCCGTTGTTCCGTTCCGCATGTCCGTTTAAATATAAAACATGTCCTATTCTTGTCCTGAAAAATCGGATCCTGGACCAATACAAAGTCAATGGATCCGCAAAAAACGGAAGACATTCGTATGTCATTACGTATGTCATCCGTTTTATGCGGATTCCGTTCCTGGAAATTAGGCTTCCTCCCCAGTATTAAATGTGCCCCCCTCCCTCTATATTCATTGGTGGCCAGTGCGGCAGTGCGGATTCCCAGTAAGTTTTCTACAGATCTGATTTTTCACTTCGTGAAAAACTCAGATCCGACAGTATATTCTAACACAGAGGCGTTCCCATGGTGATGGGGACGCTTCTAGTTAGAATATACTGAGAACGGTGTACATGACTGCCCCCTGCTGCCTGGCAGCACCCGATCTCTTACAGGGGGCTGTGATCTGCACAATTAACCCCTCAGGTGCTGCGCCTGAGGGGTTAATTGTGCATATCATAGCCCCCTATAAGAGATCGGGTGCTGCCAGGCAGCAGGGGGCAGACCCCCCTCCCTCCCCAGTATTAAATGTGCCCAGTGCGGTCTCACCTCTCTCCCCCCCCCCCCATCATTGGTGGCCAGTGCGGATTCCCAGTAATAATAAATGTGCCCAGTGCGGTCTCACCTCTCCCCCCCCCCCCCCTCATCATTGGTGGCAGCGGAGAGTACCGATCGGAGTCCCAGTTTAAATCGCTGGGGCTCCGAACGGTTACCATGGCAGCAAAGACGCTATTTCAGTCTTGGCTGCCATGGTTACTTAGCAATAAATACAAGCATTATACTTACCTGCGACTGCGAGCTGCGATGTGTGTCCGGCCGGGAGCTCCTCCTACTTGTAAGTGACAGGTCTGTGCTAAAAGCAATGCGCCGCACAGACCTTTCACTTACAAGTAGGAGGAGCTCCCGGACGGTCAGACATCGCAGCTCGCAGTCGCAGGTAAGTATAATGCTTGTATTTATTGCTAAGTAACCATGGCAGCCAAGACTGCAATAGCGTCTTTGCTGCCATGGTAACCGATCGGAGCCCCAGCGATTTAAACTGGGACTCCGATCGGTACTCTCCGCTGCCACCAATGATGGGGGGGGGGGGGGGGGAGGGGTGAGGCCGCACTGGGCACATTTATTAATACTGGGAATCCGCACTGCCACCGATGATGGGGGGGGGGGGAGAGGTGAGACCGCACCGGGCACATTTATTAATACTGGGAATCCGCACTGGCCACCGATGATGGGGGGGGGGGGGGGGGGGAGAGGTGAGGCCGCACTGGGCACATTTAATACAGGGGAGGGAGGGGGTCTGCCCCCTCCTGCCTGGCAGCACCTGATCTCTCACAGGGGGCTATGATTCGCACAATAATTGTGCGGATCACAGCCCCCTGTAAGAGATCGGGTGCTGCCAGGCAGCAGGGGGCAGTCATGGACACCGTTCTCAGTATATTCTAACTAGAAGCGTCCACATCACCATGGGAACGCCTCTGTGTTAGAATATACTGTCGGATTTGAGTTTTCACATGTTTCCGTTTTTTGCGGATCCGCAAAAAACGGATTACATACGGAAACATTTTCAGGAACAACGGATCCGCAAAAAACGGACCGAAAATCGGGATGTAGAAAAATACGGACGTGTGAATGTAGCCTAAGGTTAAGGCTAGAATGCTTCTGAGTGTTTCTGAACCTTGGTCGAACTCGACAATCAGATTGGAATGAGAACAAGTTGTAGGTCAATTGGATCTACTCTGTCTTTCCCAGATGAAATGAATGACCGAGCAGAGGATTAGTAAAACCCCAACTGATGATAAGTTTGATAACTTAATTAGTAAGAGAAGATTGTATCTGGCAAAGCTACAATTACACTCAATAGATTGCACTTAAATAACAGTGATTACATAAGAAAACCTGCACAATCAATGCTGGGGTGATGATGAACCTTTTGCCCCCCAAAAAATCATCTCGCATTTCTGAGGTTCATTGTAAAGACCCCTTTAAAAGGGCCAATTTTGCAGGTGATTGTCAGAAAGGAAGCGTTCCTTCCTGACAAGAGCCTGCTTGACAGCATAGGAGACCGCTGCATGTCCTCCACAGTATACCACCGCTTGTCCCCATTGTTGTTTGCTGGCAGCAGATACTGTTAACATGCATGAATGATGTGATTACACGATGAACAAGTATTTTACCTGTTAATCAGGTAATCAACGGCACTTTTACACTTCCCGATAATTGCTAATGAACATTCCTATTAACACTTGTTAGCGATCATCTGACCAAGAATCGGCCCGTTTAAAGGGACTTTAAGAGGCAATGCATAATAAGCAATCAAAGCTGATATAATCAAAGAGATATGCTTTTTCAGCAGCCGCCATGGGCACAATGGACAGAAGAGGACCTTACTGACTTCTATAAGAATGTTTTCTGTGCATGCTCTGTGACCTGTGCAGAGGTCATGAGGGAGTAGATAAGCTGTGATATCGCCTATTGTGAATAGCGGATCCTATGTTATCTAAGCAGATAACTGCAGTAAAATGATCTGTACAAAGTGGTGCCTATGATTAGACTTAAGACCCTATTACACCTGCATATAATCGTGAAGATTATCGCTAACAAGCGTTCGTATGAACGCTCTTTAGGCTGGGTTCACACCTGAGCCTATTCGATAAGCGCTGTTTACAGGCGTTTTTATCTGGCGTTTTTGAGGCGCATTTTGGGGCGTTTTTGTATTTTGGAAACGCGCATCGTACGCGCGTTCTTGCTGTTGACCACAGAGGCGTACAATGAAAAACAGAGGTGTTACGCGCGACAATACGCCCCAAAGAAGCTTCTGTACTTCTTAGGGCGTAGGGCGTTTTACAGCACGTTCGTACGCACTGTAAAACGCTCAGGTGAGAACCATACCCATAGGGAAACATTGGTTTTTGCCTGTTGAGCGTTTGACAGCGCGTAGGAACGCGCTGTAAAACGCTCAGGTGTGAACCTAGCCTTACTGATGATCTGGCAGTGTAATACCGCTGCCGATCGCCCGATGAACTACCAAACTATCGCTTATCGGGTAACTGGAATCTTTTAGCAGGTTAAGAAATCCTTGTTTGTCGCCGGCAGGTCGTGCCGTGTAATCACCATCTGCTGCCGGCAAACAGTGATTTAGTATAGGGACGAGTGATAGCATTAGAGATCGCTGGTCCCCATACAGAGGAGGAGATCGCTGCCTGTCATAGCAGCGATCTCCTCCCCTAGAAGGAACGTTTCTCTCCCGACAATCGCCTGCTGAATCTTCACGTGTTATATAACCCTTAGTGACCAGTGCGAAAACTGCAGGATTTTAGGGTTTTTGTAGGAATAGATATTGACAAGGAAAATTAAAAATAACATCACCAAAACTTCTTTCAAAAAATATGTTTAACATAAAACATTATTTAAACAATGGGTCACTTTGTGATGATATTTAATAGGTATTCGGGCTACAAACATTTATCACCTAGCCACTATGTGACACTGAACAGGTTGACAACTATAAAAGAATTAGCCTATTAGGACACTAGCCTTGAGGTGTTCTAGGAATATGCATAAAGCTGGCGGGACCATTCAACCATCTAATGGTCTAAGGGGGTCTCCCAACACTCCCCCCGACATCTGCTGCTGAAAGATTGAGCAGCTCTGATCAACTTGCCAATTCTTTTTGTTGTCGGGAGATAGGTGACCAGAGGTGTATGGCAGTGGCTTTACACATTCCAAACACACGCATCCACAGCCAGGTAAGTATGTGTATGGCGGAACTGGGAAAGAAAGTTGTCTGCTAAACAGGGCTTTGAACGGCAGCAATCTAAAATCTATGGCCAGCTTAAAGAGGTTATCCCATTACAACAAAATATGCCCTATGCACAGGATACGGTGTCCAGCAGGGGTCCAGTGATCACAAGAACAGGGTATCATACTCCTTATCTGAATTGAGTGACAGAGGTGCATGCATGTCTGCTGCTCCATTCAACAGTAGCCGAGTACAAGCGACAGCATGCATGTATGACCATCACTCTATTCAAACTCATAACTGGGAGAGGGGGAGGGCAGTGGTCGGACCTCCACTAACGAGACCCATCCACAGGATGGGAGAAATGTAATTTTAATGAGAAAAGTCCTTTGAGAAGGATATTTGACCTTGAGGATAGGGAGTAATAAAAGTAATTACAATCTTTTTCTACTACCATAGAATAACAGTAGAATATAAATAAAGAGAATGGGGAAAAAAAATGATTGCCTTGATATTATGATGGCCGTAAAAAAAAAATTATATGTCCAGTATGGAAATTGAAAATAAAAATACGCAAAAGGAAATAATAATTAAAAAAATTAAAAAAAATAATATAATAATAACAATAACAACTATTTTTTATTATTATTATTACAAATACATTTGATTTGATCTGGTAACCGATTTTGGTCCAAATTAACTTATCATTTCCACTGTAGCTGTATGTCTTCTATGGTATATTATTATTCTTCAAGAAAAATTGTCTTCCAAATTGGACGAATTATGACCCCAATTTTCTGAGCACAGGCATACGCTCCTCAGGGCCCAATGTAAAGCATCTTTAACGGGCCCGCCACCTAGCATGTGCGATTTTTTTTAACACTGGTGCTTTCTTAAAGGGGTCTCTGGACCCCCTCAGACACCACAGCCCAGGTGCGTCTGTTGCCTCTGCATCCTCTATAGCACCTCTCCTGATTCTGAGCTTCCCATTTACAAATAGTCATATTTTGCTAGGATGGAAAGCATAATTAAACTATACTGTTGCCCATAACGCTCAGTTATTGCTGTCCTAAGAAGGCTCTTTACACCCTAGTATAGAGAAACATCTTTCCCTAATAAAGTATGGTATATCACAAAAATCTTTAACATCACAATATTAAAAATAAACAGAAACGACAATTGCACTTTAAACATATATTTTACAGACACTTTTCCAAACTCAAACCGTACGTTTCCACGATGGCGTTTCCTCTATTTCTATAGGTCTAATCTCAGAAACATCTGTGTCCTTACCTTTAAATGCCAGCAGAGCCACAGGAACAGCTATGGCAACCACAACTACTGCCCCCACCAGCAATCCGATCAACCACTTCACCCATGTCTGCAAAACACATAAACATAATCACCGTCTTGCCCTCAACCATGAGTGGAAACTTTTCATTTTTCTCCGGGCATAAGAATCTTTTCATCCACTTAATTTAGCTTAACCTTTCCCAAATTTTACTCCACATTCTTAAATTTGAGATAACCCTTACCAGCAAGAAATGACATACAATCCTATGGTGAGCAACACAAATATCTAAAATTCAATGGACTTACCTTCATTTTTTTGGGCTCTGTCTGGGGAATGTAGTTCCCTGATCCAGGGTGAAGGAGAGCAGTGGAGACAAAAAGAAAAAAAAAAGTTTAAATATTATTTATCCCGTGACCAGTCAACAGCTCCAGTCCAAATAGTTAAACATTAGTAAATCCAGAGGTGAGGTTGGGCATAGTCCTGCAGGCAATTCTCCCAGCCACTCTATTACTACTACTGCAGCATGATCTTTGAAGTGCAGACTCTGGTCTAGAGGCAGTGTATATTATAACGAAGAGGAAAAAGTACAGGCTGTAATAGGAACAGCTTCAAACAGAGCAAGGAAGAGATAGAAGAAAGTTTCTGCCAGCTGTTTTGGACTGTGAAGGGGTGGGGGTAAACCAGACTGTGTGATGAGAGTAACATAAGCCCAATCAGATTGGGAATTTCACTGCAACGTAAAACTCAAAAGTAATGGTCCGGGATTCACGAGAATAAGGTGGAGAGATGGACTTTTAATAATATAGTAAAACAGAGTCTCAATGATTGATCTGAGCTGCACGGGATAAAGGGCACAGTCATAAAAAGTTCTGTAGACAGGAGCAGATGTGGAAGGGAACATGGCTCATGTGTGTGCCATATTTCTGCAGCATCTGGATATCACCTGCTCTTATCGTAAGGGCTCATGCACACGAACGTAGCTGTTTTTGCAGTCCCCAACTTGCGAATCTGCAAAACTCTGATACCGGCCATGTGGGTTCTGCATTTTGTGGCACGGAACGTCCGGCCCATAATAGAACAGTTCTATCCTTGTCTGTAATGTGGACAAGAATAAGACGTGTTCTATATCTTTGCAGATGCCATGGAACAGACATACGGATGCGGACAGCCCACGGTGGGCTGTCCGCATCTCTTGCGGCCCCATTGAAGTGAATGGGTCTGCATCCAAAAAACGTGGATCGGATGCGGACAAAAAAAAAAGTTTTTCTGCATGAGCTCTAATTCAAAGGAAAAGTGGAGCAGTTGACTGGTCTTTATTGCAATCAGGAGGTGCAGAGGTTGGAGTTGCACTTGGGCCGTGGAACAGGCCTGAAAGATCCCACTCACCAGCTGCCAGGCGCCCAGGAGGTAGGGGGGCCCACTGTCATCTTGAAAGTTGCTTTCTGCTACTTGTTAGACTGTATGTAATGTACTGAGCTAAGGAATTTCATTCTCAGGCATCTGTGGTTGGCTAGAGCGACATTGTGGGGCTCTATAGTGAGTGGTTTGAAAGCAAGGGGCCCCCTTTGCTGGTTTTGCACCGGGGCCCTCTCCTGTCTGTGTCCACCCTTGATCCCACTGCACCATTGTTGGAGACCAGTGATATAATTAATACATGAAAGTTGGAGTAGGGGGATTTTGCACTGGGGCCCAGGAGTTTCAAGTTATGCTATGGATTACAATAATCTACAGCAGTGATCTCCAACTTTTGGCTTTCCAGCTGCTGCAAACATGTAACTTCTAGCATGCTCCAAGAATACAGTGATGTCACTGGGGTTGAGCTGCAATACCAGCACATGCACACATGGATGAGAGTGGACTTGTGTATGGTAAAACCTGGAAGGGGCTAGGATATGCCATCAGTCTGTAATGGGGTTGTCTCCAAAAGAGAGACCCTACTTATATGTAGATGGGCATCTTAGAGGGTACCCCTCTCTGAACCCTTGCATCTGTGCATTACATGCAAAGCCATTCCATATTTGCCACCTGTCCTAAATTTGCAGGGACTGTCCCTAATTGTCAGAGAAAGTCCTGTCAAAATTGGTCTCTCCTTGGCCAAAAATGGCCAGGGCTTATGTAATATATGGAAGGCTTACATGCCCCGAATTTGGCAAGTATGCCATTCAGTTTTGTCTCCTTGCCTCTCAATTCACCTTTAAAGGGAATCTGTCACCTGGTTTGAGCTTATTAAGGTGTTACTACTGCCATGTACAATAAAATACCTTATTTCTTGCTGTAGTCTTCATTTTATGTTTCATGGTTTCATTAGCGATAAAATCCACTTTTTATGTTATGCAAATGAGTGTCCAAGGTGCCCAGAGGGGCGTTATTATCCTTCCATGGAGCCCAGTAACTCCCCCGTACAGTGCCCAGCCCGCCTTCCTTCAGAGCCCAAGCACGCCTCTTCCAGCATAAGTAACTGCCCACACCCGAACTCTTTGCCGTCTCCCCCCTCCGCTATGTGAATCGCGGACTGCCTGCACCTGCGCGATGTAGAAGCTCCTGAGGGCAATAGCTTTAAACTTGTCACTGGACTCGGCGCATGCCCAGTGACACATTTGAAGCTGTTGCCCTCAGGAGCTTCTACATTGTGTAGGCGCAGGCAGTCCGTGGTACTGCGCCTGCGTGAGATTTCACATAGCAGAGGGGGGCAGCGGCAAAGAGTTTGGGTGTGGGCAGTTACTTATGCTGGAAGAGGCGTGCTTGGGCTCTGAAGTAAGGCGGGCTGGGCACTGTAGGGGGGAGTTACTGGGCTCCAGAGAAGGATAATAACGCCCCTCTGGGCACCTTGGACACTCATTTGCATAACACAAAAAGTGGATTTTATCGATAATGAAACCATGAAACAAAAAAGGAAGACTACAGCAAGAAATATGGTATTTTATTGTGCATGGCAGTAGTGACACCTTAATATGCTCAAACCAGGTGACAAATTCCCTTTAAGGCCGCAGGCTAATTCTAGTTTGCAATTTACCAGAAGTCCTTTTTGTCTGCAAGCCTGGTAGGCACTATTTAAATGGATAACATATACACTGCTGATGTCCGGAACCCCCTCCTCCCTGTAAAATGTGGGACCCTGTTGGCCATTTGGCAATTATGGCCAAGAGTGACCAGGTATGTGTGTCCATAGGGAGTAAAAAAATTTAAGTTTTTTTCAGAAACAGCACCACCTTTGTCCATCGGCTATGTCTGGTTTTGCAGCTTAGTCCTATTTACTTGATTGCAGATGATCTGAAATACTTGACATCAGCCGTGGACAAGAGTGGAGCTTTTTATGGATTATGGATCTCTGACGGCCCCTTTAGCAAGGTAATCAGTGCACAGATTTCCAGAATGCCCTGTTCCTCCACTCTCTGACAGTTTCTGACAATTCATTATGTTAGTTCATGAATCAGCTGGCAGGGTGTCAAGGGAGGCGCCCATATTTCTAATATCCATCCAGAATAACATCAAAAACTTTCAGTATAATGTTCTAAAAACAGTGGCCTTCACATATTTCTCTAATTCCGGTCCTCCAAACACCGCTGGTCAAATGGAAATGTTAATATATTTGTAAGTTTTACTATATCACCAGGTCTTTAACTATCAGGGGTGAATTTGGCTTTTCTCGGGCCCAAGCAAAGCTAGCTCTGGGGGCCCTTGTCACACTGCTAAACTCCACCCTCATCAGCCCACTGTCAGCAGTGCTGCTTGGGAAACTTCTGCTACTGTTGCTCCTCTGGGTCCCTGAACAAGCTGTGAAAGCAGTATGTCCTCCCATGGTTTGTCATTTTTTTTTTATTTATCAGCCAACTACTTGTAACCCACAGGGGACCCATGATCTTTGGGGTTCCCTGGTGTGCATGGTGGTAAAGTCCACCCCTGGGGTGAAGAAGATGCTGCACGTACAGCCAGGAGCATGAGGGGGCCCAAAAGCTCTCTGCTCCTGAGGACGAGGACACCAACACTCAGGGGTGGATTGGCCATAGACCTTACAGGGAAATTTCCCAGTGGGCTGATGCCCAAGGGGCCACCTGGGCCCTCCTCACGGCCAGCCAGTGGAAGTTTTTGGGGATGTATTTTGTGATGCTGGCAGTATTTTGTGAGGGACTGTGGTATTTGGCTTTGTTGGGGTGGTATAATGTGCCACAATATGGTATTGCAATATGGTATATAGTAATACTTTTTGTATTTTTTCCAGGGCCACTTTAAGTTCCCAGTCCGCCCCTGCCAACACTAATACTAAATTTTAATAGCTTGATACAGATTTTACACTAGGGCCCAGGAGCTTCAAGTTATGTTTCTGTATATTACTAGGCAGCGAGGAGCGAGGCAAGGAGATCCCTACATCTCATAGCTCATGGAACATTAACCTTTTGTTTTTGAGGTGTGGTTACAAAGTCAAATGATGGAAGGAAGTTGTGTAAACCACAAGTCAGGAATAGAGGAATGAAAATGTTCATCAATTCAAGTTGAGTATCATGTATTTTGACCATGTTAACCCCTTCCTGACCACCCAATGTAAATTTATGTTGAGAAACGGGTATTTAAATATGGCGCTCATTCGTGAGCACAGCGGGTGCCATAACCACCGGGTGCCTGCTGTTTTAAACAATAATGTTGATCGCACACTTTAACCCCTCAGATGCCGTGGTAAAATGTGACCATCTGGGAGCTCAAAAACCCGCAACAGCTCCACCTAGCAGGAAGTGGGGGAGTCAGATGGTGTGTTGCAGATAGGTACCTATGAAGACCCTGCCCATGGCAGGGCCCCATAGGAATATAGTGAAATTATCACAAATTCCAATGCTAATTGCGAGAAGCAATGTAATGATTGCTTGTCCAAGTTCCCTAGAGGAACTATTAAAAAGGGTAAAAGAAAGTAAAAAAAGAAGGTTTAAAAATATTAAAAAGAAATAAGAAATATAAAAATTAAAATCGCTCCCCTTTTACCAAAATAAAAATAAAAAGAAATGAACATTTAAAGAAATAAGCACCATATGAATCACTATGAGCGAAAATGTCCGTACTATTAAAATATAAAAATAATTATGCCATACGAATAGCATGGAAAAAACATCTAAATTCACTTCTTCAAAAAATAAATAATAAAAAGTAATCAAAAAGTCATACACACTCCAAAATGGTATCAATAAAAACTGCAAAAAAATAAGCCTTCACACAGCTCTGTACACATAAAAATCTAAAAGTTATGGGGGTCTTAATATGGCGATGCAAAGAAAAAGTTTGTTTCTTTCCAAGGGATTTTTTTCAGTATTATAATGCAAACTATAAAAACTATATAAATGTAGTATTTTTATAATTTTATTGACCCAAAGAATGAAGGTAACAGGTCAGTTTTGCCACATAGGAAACGCTGTAAAAATATAACCCATAAAACTCTGATCTTAAAAATAATTCCAGCTTCCCACTACATCGTATGCAACCGTAAATGGCGCCATTAGAAAGTACAAATTCGTCCCACAAAAAAATAAAAACAAGCCCTCATATGGCAATTTGAACAGAAAAATAAAAAAGCTATGTCTCTGGGAAGGCTGGGAGTGAAAAACAATAAAATAGGAAATTGCCCGTTACAACTTATATTGTAGTAAATGCTACACTGCACCCCAGGCCCACAAACAAAAGCAAAACTGTCTTTATTACTCATAGCAACCAATCACAGCGCAGCTTTCATTTTACCAGAACAGTTTAGGAAATGAAAACTGAGCTCTTATTGGTTGCTTTGATGAACCTTTAGGTTTTCAGAATCTACTAGGCCGTAAATCTCTACCATGGCAACAATAGAGTGCTTTGTCATGCCAGTAATTATCATGATATACTATTACCCCTCTGCATGGCTGATTTATAGGCCCGGGTTCGGTACAACTGCCCCCTGTATAGAAAATTGTTTTTAAAGTCCTACACACCAAAAGTTGGTGCCCAAATGACTGTGCCTAATTGCAGGGTTCTGTAACAAATCTGTATAACATAAAGAAGGAGTCTCTAGAGTAGCAGAATATTTTTAGATATCACTTCTGTTCATGTGTGGAAATAGTGGTCACTCTGACTTGAACGCAGAGAGTTGTCAGGCAACCTGAACAAAGTCTGCAGACAATTACGGCAGGGGATGCCAGTTGTGACTTTGAAGTTTCATTCAGATTGTGGCCAATGAAGTCATTTTTCTGTCTGAAAGGACATTGGTGGATGAGTGGGTGATTTCCAGCTTTGTTATCTAACTGTCACGGCTGAGGATGGGGGAAATCCTCAGCCGTGTGAAGCCAGATGATGTTATGGCTGCTTGGCCGGGAAGACAGGATTAGGGAGCAGGTCACCTCCTAAACGCATCCCTAACCTGACCCTGACTCCTAGCTACATGAGCCGACCTTGATGGTAGGAGGGCTCATGCTCCGGAACCTTGAAGTCCCTGCTAGCCCTCAAGATGGCCCTAAACTAGGAGCTGAGTAAGACAACCCACTCCTCCTAGGCACGGAGGAGCAGGAGTCTCAATGGCCAAGCTGCTGGAAAAGGGGAACAAATGCAAGCCTATGTATATGGCAGGTGCTGCACTAGTTCCAGCCACCTGCCACAGCCCTGCTGACTGGATCCATGTGCAGGAAAGCTGAAGTCCACAAATAGCAAACAGAAGTCAGCACAAACTCATCCACACACCGGAACCCAGATACATGACAGCACTGAATAATACAGGAAAACATAAACCGAACATCACACAGACTTAGCTAAACTTAAACTTAAACTTATGACCACAGAGGTGGCTCTCACAGGCGGATAGAAAAGACAGGAGGCTGCTCCAACTAGCAAGACACACTCAAGGGTTGGACACACCCAGTGACGCTCAGGCTGCTCTGCTGCTAAATACAATACTAGTTGCCCGCGGCAACCACAAGTGAGGCCACAAATAAGCGGCCCTCACCCGTGGTTGAACACCCATACAAAACCGCAGGCAACTGCATGCGGTAAAGAAGTCACGGTCATGGGCATGGCCGTGACACTAACTCCCTAAAATATGCCAACAATCACAGACCATGCATCATTTCTTTATTAAAAGAGGGTTTGTAGGCTAGGCAATGCCCCCTTAGGAAAAAGGAATATTAAAACCCTCTTGTTCAGGTGGACAAAAGCTGTCTCTCTAGGGTGACCTATTAGATCCCTATCTTTTAAGTAAATGTCCTCAATGTCATTGTCAAACGTCTCTCACCCAGCCACCAAGTCTTTTACCCAGCTACCAAGTAGGGTTTGGCAGTAAAAAAAAGTGGTGTGTCCTTGAGGAGACCACCAAATTGGTGTACAGAGTCTTCTAGACCAGGCAATGCCCCCCTAAGAAAAAAGGAATATAAAAAAACTCTTATCCAGGTGGACAAAAGCTGTTTCTCCAGGGCCACCTATTGGGTCCATATATTATAAGTCAATGTCCTCAATGTCAATGGTCTCTCATCCAGCCACCAAGTCTCTCACTCAGCCACCAAGTAGGGTTTGGCAGAAAAAAAGTGGTGTGTCCTTGAGGAGACTACCAAGTTGGTGTAAAGAAAAGAATCTTATAGGCCAGGCAATGACACCCCCCCCCCAGGAAAAAAGGAATATAAAAACCTCTTATCCAGGTGGACAAAAGCTGTTTCTCTAGGGCCACCTATTGGATCTCTATCTTATAAGTCAATGTCCTCAATGTCAATGTCAAAGGTCTCTTGCCCAGCCACCAAGTAGGCTTTGGCAGAAAAAAAAGTGTGTCATTGAGACTTCCAAGAGTCGTAAAGGCCAGGCAAAGACCCCTGGAAAAAAAGGAATGTAAAAAAAAACAACTCTTATCCAGGTGGACAAACACTGTCCTTCTAGTGTTACCTATTGTATCCCTATCTTATAAGTCAATGTCCTCAATGTCAAATGTCTCTCAACCAGCTAGCAAGTACCCTGCTTTTCATCCAAAACTGTTTATGGATGAGTGTTTATCCTATGGAAACAATTCTGGTTTTGGCTTATATCCCAAGTTATGCTCCAAGGCCTAATTAAAGGATCAAGCATTGCCATACAGGTGAGCTATCCAATAGGTGGCACTGGAGAGCCAACTTTTGTTCTCCTGGATTGGAGCTTATTTATATTTAATTTAAAGTATTTTTTTCCGACCTCCCCTCCTATAACACCTTTGATCTCTCCCACCTTTTTTTGAAGCCTAGGCTATAGCTTACCTGCCTGGTGCTGGATAATATTGTTTACTCTCTTCCCCAATCTACTTTGGTGATTCGACAGAAAAGTCATTCTCCTACTTCTGGCCAGGTCTCTGCACTAAAGAAATGTCCATGTCTAGGCATTTAACTCTGCTGGTTAGGGTTCAGGGTCAAATGTCCAGATGTATCTCCTAATTACTGAGGCTTATTGATACTCAATGACACCCTTTGGCTACATGCAAATGGTGCATATTTGTATGCTGAAAATCTGCATGAAATCCACACCAAAACTGGATAAAAAACACCCACATAAATCTGCACTATTTATCGTGGTTTGGGTGCATTTTTAGGCCTTTTTTGGTTGCGGATTTTGTTGCGGATATTCTTTTTATGTTAACAGTGGTTTTCTTTAGGAAAAGCTATTATATATAAGGAGCAGGATAACACAAACAATTCACATGCTGGGGATTTTACAATCTGCACGGTCAATTTCCGCACATAAAAAACACACAAAATGTCCATGAGATTTGCTGGTACTGTATTACAATTTTTCGACATGAAAATGTGCACAGAAAATCCACATGTTATATGCACCATCGGGGTCATTTATTAAGACCAGCATTTTAGTAACCCCTGTAGTAACCCCTGTCGGCCTGTCCCCTTCCCCGTCCACTCCACGCCCACCTTTTTAGACCTGGTGTGAGCGGAGATAAGTCGCAGATTGGGGCGCAAATGAGCTTTGCGCCGCAATCTGCCCCAGAAATATGCCTAATATAGGCGTATTTCTGAATAGTAAATGACCCCCGTGTTACTGTTTTCTTTGCCTTTGTCTGCCTTCTCTTCTAACTGAGTGCATGGAAATTTAACCCTTTATTATGTTTGTAGTTTTAAACCTTATGTGTCACCTTCCACTACTTCCCAGTAGGATCACATAGGGATTTCTCCCAGAAGGTATTATTTTTTTTATCTCCAGGCCTTAAGAAGCTCAATATTCTTGGCTAGGCTTCATTTCTGCTGTTATTATCAAACATTGTGAATGCGCATCCTCAGTAATCGCTACAGGTAGCTTATATTATGCTACATTTTGTTTGCTATGTCTTTTTTATTGTTTTTACAGGTATGGATGATGTGTCCTGACTCCTGACCTATATGTCCGCCTTGGTTTCTCATAACGCTTTGACCCAATGGTTTCTTTTTTTTCTATATGACATAGTACACTCTGGGATGATGAAACATACAATAAAACAAAATGTAAAACAAAAGAAAAAAGACAAATACAAGAAATACATTTAATACCTGTTGTGTAAATGAACTTCTTTTAGTCTTAGGAATGGGGCTGGAGAATGGCAGCTTACAGTAACCATATGTTAAAATGATTTCTGGCAACATTTGGGTTAAAACAAGTGATTTTTTATTTCCAGCACAGCAAAAGACAATGCCAATTGGCGGGACAGTCAGTTACGTTACGTTTCCAATTCTATTCCTTTCATGGATCTTTCATGAAGTTTAGAATTAACCTACAAGTTATGACTTCAAAAAACGTCTGAGTTTAAAGGGAACCCGTCCTCACATTTTAGTCTTTTTTTTAGTAAAATGCCATTTACAAGAAATCATCACAGTTTGAAATGTATCTGACATGAGCGGTAGTGGAAAATGACCTGGTTGGAACACTGTAGTTATGGTGCTCAGTGGTAGGGGTAGATCAACAAATAATAATAGTAAGTAACCATAGCACTCAGGTAGATGTGATGCAAAAGTGAATTGCTTTATTAGAACGCTCCCAATATGACCATAGTGTAGGCCAGATGCTCCAACATGCTCCCCGCACTATACTCATGCTTTGGCCATGATCAAGGTCTGGAACAGATAGAAACACTAGTGTCGGCCTACACTATGGTCATATTGGGAGCTTTAATAAAGAAATTCACTTCTGCATCACAACTACTTGAGTGCTGTGATTACTTACTACTATTATGAGCTAAATGCAGGGCCTGGAGTCGTGGGATCTCCCTGCAATGGCCGAGTCACCACTGTAAGTCCAACCATCATACATTTAATGCCCCTAGCTTCGCCTGAACTAGCAAACTATGGAACCTATTGCTCAGGCGTTTTACCCTAGGAGAAGGTACCTTAAAGAGCTATTGTGCTTTCACACAATAAATTTATTTAATTTTGTCGAGAATGGTGTAAATAGCAAATTTCTAAATCACTTTATTTAAAAAAATGCCTGCATCCACCTGAAAAAAGCTGTAAGGTCATTGCCACTAGAGGACTCACATCCACCTAACTTTCAGTCTAGTAACAGAGACACAGAAGACGGTTCACAGGAAATGGTGGCATGTCAGAGCTAGCCTGATAGAAGCACTGCCTTTACAATGCTTCTGAAGAGCAGAGAAGCTCCTGTGTGTCTGTGGGATGTCTTCTCCCTTATCAGCTTTCTGAGTTCCTTAGAAGAAAACAAACAGAGTGGGAAGCAAGGTAAGGGAGGTCACTGCATAGAGTACTGGCAGATTCCATAGAAGGGAGACACCCACTGTTTGTGAGAGAAATGCATCTAGCTGTGCAGCTGAAACAGGGAATAATATAGCTGAGGAAGACATTAGGCAAGCCCAAAAAGATCTGCTCTTTCATAGTTATTATAGCAGTAAAGGAGGATCGGCACTCGCTGTTAGTAATAATATTACCCTGTTTATTGCCACATATAAGTGACGCGTTTCGGCACGCTATGTGCCTTTCTCTAACTGTCTGAGAAAGGCACATTTGAGACAGTTTGAGAAAGGCACATAGCGTGCCGAAATGTGTCACTAATATGTTTACTGCTATCTTCACTGGACGCCAGCCCTAGGATCCGCGCGCCGCCACTCTAAACTTACCATTGTGCCGATCGATATATGGTACAACTTTCATAGTTATTATTCTACAATGAAGCTTGGCCATTATGCAAACTTTTTTTTTTAAACTCAGGTACGTTTTAAGTACCCCACGGTTGCTATCTATTGGCTGGTGAAGATTAGGCTGCGCATGATAAAGGTGCACCAGCAGCAGGGCCCACTGGGAAGAGGGCAGCAGGAGGCAGCTCCATTCCTCCAGGAAGGCAAGACATGGGACCTGTAAGAGAATCAGTGGTGGCTGTCACGGGGTAGCGTCACGGGTATAAAGATAGAGTGGAGGTGCACCCCCTGAGCTGCCACCCGGTCCCCTGTCCCTGCCTACTTGCACCACCCGCCCTAGGTGACGGAGCGCAACTGGGCGACAGTCCCTGACCCGTGTAAGTGCAAGCAGAGAGATAGAGACAGCAGGAAAGCGGACAGCCAATGAGAGGTAGCACTCGAGCGGGCAGAGTGGTGGAACAAGCATGGTACCACCAAAAACGGAAGGGCGAGGCGGGTCAACTAGCCGGGTAAGTCCAGGAGGTCACGTCAGTACTAGGGAGGAGACAAAGACAAAATCCAAAGCAAGCCGAGGTCAAAATCCGAGAGGTAGCGTCAAGGTTCAGGGAGCAGGCAGAAGAGGTGTCAGGAAGCAGATCAAGGGTCAAATCCAAAGGTAAGATAAATAACAATAATAATACACAGCCTAAGGGACCAAAATCACAGGCAACCTGTGGCCAGCAGGTTGCCTGTTTAAATAATGGAGGAGAGGGATCATGTGACGTGGCCAGCGTCACATGACCCATCCTCCCTGACTCTAGCGGAGCACCGAGTGCCTAGCTCGGCGCTCAGCCCCTCCTGGTTCCCATGGCGACGGGGAACGCCGACCGCTCCAGCAGAAGGAGAGCGGTCGGACGTACAGCGTCCCCTGTGACCATGGCAACGGAGACGCCGGGAACCCTGAAGCGCAGCCGGACGCCGCGAACATCCGGGCTGCAATGAGACAGGAGAGCGCCGGCAGCGCGGAGGAACGAAAGCGCTCTGGCTGCCTCTCATGACAGGTGGCCATGGTCCATCGCTACTTTGCCACACTCTTTGCTAACACCGTGACCTACAAACAACAACACTGATATATATAGTCAATGATACAATAAAATTATCTTCCCTTTCCCATAGATTTTTATAGCAAAGGTTACTTACCATCCTCACACAGGGGATCTCTTGTGAGCGGTGTATAAGCCATTATGATGCTAAGTTAGAATCTAAACCAGCTCTGCTGCAAACATCATTGAGAACATGCTGAAATTAAAGACAAAAAATGATTTAGCTGCTTCGGAAATCAGATGGCGCATGTTACAAGGTTTAGCTCAACCAACCCAACCGGTTCTGCTTATTAGGTCAAACATAAGTCTCTTTCCCTGTTATAGTAAGGTTGTCAAACAAGTATTATTTGTCTCAGCAGGGTAAATCATCTCTACAGTATCAACTTCCTCTGGATCAACTTGCAGGACAACAGGCCGAACTGGATGGACAAATGTCTTTTTTCAGCCTTATAAACTATGTTGCTAGGTTAGTATCTTCAGTTTATCGCTCGGGCTCCACTGCTTTATAATCAGTGATGAGCGGCAGGGGCAATATGAGATATTTCGCGAATATTTGCACGAATATTCGTCATATATTCGCAAATTCGAGAATTCGTGATACGAAAATGAGCGATCAACACTATTCCTAAAGTCAAAGATATTGCAGCCTTCTCATTGGCCCACAAGCAAGAAGCAGTGAGGGATCATGGGTACTGATGAAAAAATATCTAACATATTCGCGATTACGAAGATATAGCACTATATTCTAGATATTCGCAAATTCTCGATTTGCCAATATTCGCGATAAAAATTCACGATTAGAATATTCGCGATCAACACTATTTATAATATGTTACATTATTGACACATAAAACCCCATGTATACACACGATCTCAGGCACTTTCCCAAAGATAACATTAGTGGCAATAACCTACAATATAGCACAGCAATTTACTGTGATCATCCCGCGTGATAATAACCGTGCATATTATCACCGAGGAGCCCAGGCCTAATAAGGCCTAGGAGATATTCTCTAGAAGTAGTGCACCATGGCATGTACCTGTTGATGAATATGGCGCGCTCTTCTAACTCCAGGAAGAAATTCTTGTGTTTGCTTATTGTGACAGAATTGAAAAGTGTTAGGCTTGTCACAAATGCGAGTGACATCTCCATTCACTGACATGTAACCTCTGATTGGTTCGGTATCCTACCATATATGCTATTGGCAAATACCAGACAAAAATGTTCAATTTTTACAATTGGACTCGGACTGTCTTCTATGTTCTTTATTTTTTCCTGCTACAGCCTGTCCAGTCTCATGGGCCTCATGCACACGACAATATTGTAGCTCCGTTTTGTACAGAGCTGTAATAGGGTTCCCATTCTTGTGCATCTACTGTAGGTACATATGCCTGGTATTTTATACAGAAGCATAATGGGGGGCAATATTATCCATCAGATGCTGAAGGCACAGGATATTGCTTCTGGTGATAACTAGATGACCACATACAGCACCTGAAGTGCAGTCTCAGTACAGGCTCCATGCGCACGGCTCTCCTATCTTCATGGGGTCTTGCGCTGATGACCTCCTGCTGCTTTGTTCCCCGCATCCTGATGCGAAAACATGCTGAAAATTGTAGTTTCACTACAGATGGAGGACCACAGATTAGGCTTCATTCCCATCTGCATTGGAGTCTTTATTAGGTAGCTCCATCACAAATTCTATAAAAAAATGCTGGACAAAACGTATAGCAAAATGATGGACACGATGACAAAAACGATGATCCAGGAGCTCATGAATATGGACTCGATAGCATTGGCTGGAGCTGTTCAATACAAGATTTTGGCAAAGCAGTTGTGTCAATTAAAAGAAAGTGACCCAGCATTTTGCTAAGGAGAGCTGTCACTAGATTATGTTCATGTACGTGCATTCACACGACCGTATTTTTGGCTCCGCATCCTTTCCTCAATTTTGCGGAACGGGTGCGGACCCATTCATTTTAATGGGGCCGCAAAAGTTGTGTGCTGTCCGCATCCGTAGATCCGTTCCGCGACCCCGCAAAAAAGATAGAGCATGTCCTATTCTTGTCCGCAATCGCAGACAAGAATAGGCATTTCTATCATAGGGCCGGCTACATTCACACGGCTGGTATCCGTGTTTTGCTGATCCGCAATTTGCGGACCGCAAAACACATACGGTCGTGTGAATGTAGCCTTAGGATGCCATAAAACTGGTGACAGATTCCCTTCAATAAATAAATGCCTGAGGTTCAGTCACTTTAGGCCTCATGCACCCGACCGTTCAGTTTTTTGCGGTCCGCAAACCACGGATCCGCAAAAAACGGAAGCTGCCCGTGTGCCTTCCGCAATTTGTGGAACCGAACGGGCGGCCCATTGTAGACATGCCTATTCTTGTCCGCAAAACGGACAAGAATAGGACATGCTATCTTTTTTTTGCGGGGCCTCAGAACAGAGCAACGGATGCGGACAGCACACAGAGTGACACATTGAAGTGAAGTGAATGGGTCCGCATCCGAGCCGCCAAAACGGTAGCTCGGATGCGGACTCAAACAACAGCCATATGCATGAGGCTTTACACGTATGATGTGCACTGAGTTAAAGGGGATGCCCAGGATTTTAATATTGGTGACTAGAGATGAGCAAAGATTTGAAAAATTCGATTCGGCAGCTTCGTCGAAGTTAGCTAAGAAATTTGATTAGTTACTAATTAATTTGTCAAGAATCGTTATAAAACAGGTATATCCAGGCCACTGTGCCTAATGGTACGTACACACGGAGCGGCCATGCTGTAGGGGGGGGGTTGGGTTGCGGCCATGCTGCATTGAAGAACAGCACGGCCAATTAGCCCTCAGCTGCCTTTAATTTAATAATAAAGACCGCTCTGCATAGTCCTTCTTCATTGTTAATGGCCACACAGCATCTTTAATGCACCTTTAAACAGGGGCTGTTGCTGGTATGGGGTTTGGCTGGCTAGGTCGGGGCACAATATGCAAATTATTGCTGTTCTGGCCTGCAATTATTTGACAGTAAACACAGAATATTAGTCAGCCCTGGCATACCCACATCTCCAACCCCCGCCCTCTCCTGCCCTACAGGTGGGAGCCCTTCTCCTGCCATCTGCTTTTCCTCCTTCTCCACATCATCTAATATCGATGAGACTATGTCATCAGGAACATCCAGCTCCTGCTCCCTCTGCATCTTGCTGACTTTTCTAGGATTTGGAGACTTTGAAGGCTCATTAAAACCTGGCCCCCCTAAGTGTGAAGACTGGATGGTATTGATTGGCACACCGACAGTGAAATAATAAAGGCATCCATCTTATTGGTAATGAGATACATATCTTAGTTTGTGGCTGATGTAGGAATAAATAAATGTAGGTATAAATAAAACGGATGCAGAATAAGTCTCCCTGCACTCTCCCTGTACTCTCCCTGCACTCTCCCTGCACAGTTCTGTACTCTCCCTGCACTCTCCCTGCACTCTCCCTGTACTCTCCCTGCACAGTTCTGCACTCTCCCTGTACTCTCCCTGCACAGTTCTGCACTCTCCCTCTCCAATATCCTTCTATTAGTGATTTTCAGCAACACTGTCCCTAGCCCATGAGCACTTTCCACATCTCTCCCTATGCTCAGTTCACAGGACAATGGCAGAGACCGCGTGGGATGAGGGTTTTATAGGGCTGTGACATCACAGGGGATAGCCATCTGAGGATTGGCTGGCTGGACACCATTATGGGTGATCTTACATTCCGGGGCTTGTCTCCTCTACACTTAGTTTCGCTTTGTAACATGTGCAACCATCATGTTAGGAAAACATGATTCATTACCACGTAGTTTTCCTAAACTTTGAACCGAATTCTGAATTCAAGATCAGTGGGGTCCGACTCCCCACACCTCCTCCAATCAGCTGTTTCAGAGTAGCTACTGCTCCAGAAGTCAGCTCCCGAACTACACAGCACATTGTGTAATGGATGCCGCTTGTAACTTCAACAGCTGATTGGCGGGGGAGCTGGACCTCCGTCGATCTAATATTGATGGCCTATGCTCATGAGAGGATAATAAAATCTTTTAAGGTACAGGTAAAATTCCACGTTTTAACTTAGCCTGTATAGTGGTAAAAAACATGTTGCTTAGTTTTTAGAAAACTGCAAATAAAAATGGGGTGTGAAAATTGTGGCAAAACCACAACTTTTCAATGTACCCTAAGCATCTCAACTACTACTGTGGGCTATAGTTGTAAGAGGGGGACCCGAGGGAGTCTGATGAGATACAAAGAAACACACAAGAATGAACGCACGGACAGTGAGCTGTGTAAACCAAAATAACTTTTCTGAGTCTAGAGGAGAAAACTATATACACTGTAATGTGGTGGTACAATCTCTCCAGGTTGCTAGAAACCCCAAATTGTATAGTGGGACCCCAACTGGAAATTCCCTATTTAGGTACTGTAAATACTTTAAGGATTTGTATTTTGCCTAAATGCTGCCAAATGTGTCAGGATCTCCTAACCCAACACAGAGAACCGGAACCACTAGAAATAACCAAATTTGGTTTCTATGTACCTGGGATTTCGGCTGAGGGACACTGTGGCTCATAGAGACCAAACACAGGAAAAATCCTGCACTATTCCTCCTGGATCCCGGTAATGACCACCAGCCCACCTCAACTAGACTCCCCTGAAATCCCACCTGGCTACTTGTAACTCCAGAGACAGGATGTGAAACCACTTACTGCCACAGTAAAGCTTTAACTGCTGCAGCCGCGCCAAATCTTGTCCTCACCCTGATTCCTGATTACTGGGAGGGACCTGAGTTCACGATTTAAGTCCTATTCAAAGTGTGCACTAACCAAGCAGAAAATGCATTGGGCTGAGATCTCCGATGCAGGCCTGAATTGCGGCTTGGTTCTCTTGATGGACGATCCAACGCTGGCCTCAGGGCAGGCAGGCCTCTGATCTCCTCAGCTCCTGGTTATAAACTAAAGACTACGGATCCTCTTTAGCAGGCAGCAGCAGATCTTCAACAGTCTTCCCTTGCTCACTGGGGATGAAGCCCTGGATATTTGGTCAATCACAGCAAACCTCAGGTAAACAACTTAGCAGACACGTCTGAATCCATTGCTCTTTAACTGGTGACTTTCTGCCCTCCTGCCACTTCCTCTCACCAGCCCTTCTAGCCTTTCACCAGGAAGTCACATTTCCTCAGGAAATAGCAACCCTCAACCCGGTGCACAAAATAAATAAGAAGCTACTTTAGCTACTTTTAACAGTCCATTTCGATAAGAAAGCAAGTCCTGTGCAGCTATAAGATTACTTTGCTTTTTATATTACTTACCAACGTCTCGCTCCATTAGTCCTAGGGGGACTGCCAGAATAAGGGCCTCTAGTGGCCAGTCACACAAACTGCTTGTTATCTCACTCATAGCTTATTCAATGTAGTCACAGATGGGGTATCATATGTCTCATCCTGGGGGCCCTAGCCAGTGACCCCTCACTCAGTAAATCTCTGTGCCTCTGTGCCAACACCAGCTGCAAATTTAGTCTACATTTCCAACAGGTTAGATGGGATTTGTAATTTTTTTTAAACAAAAATATGAATAATATGAAGTTTTTGGGTGTTTTTGACTCATTGTATTTTTGTTGGTATTTTCCTGCCATAGATCTCAAAACTGCACCACAAGCTGCAACTGCAATTTGTTGACTTACCACCTGCTGCAAAACACCAGACAAGACCTACTCTTTTCCGAAGGCCTGTTTCACACGGGCGTCATGGATTTGGGCCGGATAAGATGCGGGTGCGTCACGGGAAAATGCGCGATTTTTCTGCGCGAGTGCAAAACATTTTAATGCGTTTTGCACGCGCGTGAGAAAAATCGGCATGTTTGGTACCCAAACCCGAACTTCTTCACAGAAGTTCGGGTTTGGGTTAGGTGTTGTGTAGATTTTATTATTTTCCCTTATAACATGGTTATAAGGGAAAATAATAGCATTATTAATACAGAATGCATAGTAAAATAGGGCTGGATGGGTTAACATTTTTTTTAAAATAATTTAACTTACCTTAATCCACTTGTTCGTGCAGCCCGGCTTCTCTTCTGTCTTCTTCTTTGCTGTGCAGGAGGAAAAGGACCTGTGGTGACGTCACTGCGTTCATTACATGGTCCGTCACATGATCCATCACCTCCATCCCTATCATTACCATCCCGATCATCTCCTAGCAACCATTCGTGAAAATCGCACCGCATCCGCACTTGCTTGTTGCCAGTACTCCATTTTAGTGTCATAAATATGCCACCCCAGCAATGCTGCTGCCACCGATGGAAGCTCCATAGTGGCAATGGAGCCACCAAAGTGAGATATTGGCAACCAAGGGATGAATGGTGCAAGACAGCTGGGTTTAGGCTTAATGCAGTTGGGGAGAGAAGGATGGAAAGGTGAGCTCCCAACTCTATCCACTCATTCCACTCGACCTACCTGCGAGAGCTCAATAAGTGTCACGGAACCATGAACCAGACGTACAACAAGAGATAAGTGAAAATAAGAAGGCTTTATTGAAAATAAAGCTGTAAAGCAAAAGTCCAAACGGATGGTGAAACCGAGCAGAGTCTTTGCGAAGCCAGAGGTCAGGAACCAGAAGGGTAGTCAGACGAAGCCAGGATCAGGAACCAGCAGGGTAGTCAGACGAAGCCAGGATCAGGAACCAGCAGGGTAGTCAGACGAAGCCAGGATCAGGAACCAGCAGGGTAGTCAGACGAAGCCAGGATCAGGAACCAGGAGCAGCAGCAGTCTTAGAAGCATGTGAACACAAGAGGACCAAGCAAGGAACTGAAGCCACAGACCTCCTTTATATATGAGCTAGGCATCCAGCTCCTCCCAGGGGAAGGAGGAGCCGCAGGGTGGAAGGCTACAAGAAACCCAGAAACCAAGATGGCCGCCAGCACATGTCAAACGAAGGAGAGCAGCAAGCAGGTAAGACCATGACAGTACCTCCCCCTCAAGGGCCCCTCCTCCGCGGAGCACAAAACGGTTTCTGAGGGAAGCGTGCGTGGAAGGCTCGGAGCAAGGCAGGAGCATGGACATCTGCGGAGGGAACCCAGGAACGCTCCTCTGGACCATAACCACGCCAATGGACCAAAAACTGCAACCGACCGCGGACCAGGCGTGAGTCCAGGATATTGCTCACCTCATATTCCTCACGATTGCCCACTTGGACCGGACGAGGCCGAGGAACCGAGGAAGTGAAACGATTACACACCAGTGGCTTCAACAGGGAGACATGAAACACGTTGGAGATCCGCATGCCAGGAGGAAGCGCAAGGGCATAGGCTACCGGGTTTACCCTGCGAAGCACTCGGAAGGGACCAACAAAGCGAGGCGCCAGCTTGGGAGTGGGCACTCGAAGGTTGAGGTTGCGGGTGGACAACCATACACGGTCTCCGACCTGGTAGGAAGGAGCAGGCGCTCGTCTGCGATCAGCCTGGAGTCTCTGGCGCTGCGCAGAGACCTCAAGGGACTTCTGGATCTGTACCCAAGAAGCACGTAGGACGGAAAGGTGATCCTCCACAGCCGGAATATCCTGGGGAGAGAATACCTCCGGTAACACGGCAGGTTGGAACCCATAATTGGCCATGAAGGGAGACGTCCCAGAGGAAGAGTTCACCGCCGTGTTCCTGGCAAACTCAGCCCAAGGCAGGAGGTCAACCCAATTGTCTTGGTGATCGGAGACATAGCAACGAAGGAATTGCTCCAAGGCCTGATTGGATCGTTCTGCGGCCCCATTGGACTGAGGGTGGTAGGCCGAGGAGAAGGAGAGATGAATCCCCAACTGGGAGCAAAAGGCGCGCCAGAACCTGGACACAAACTGACTCCCCCGATCCGACACAATCTCCTTAGGCAAACCGTGCAACCGGAAGACCTCCCTGGCAAAAATCGTGGCCAACTCTTGTGCAGAGGGTAACTTCTTGAGAGGAACACAGTGGCACATTTTGGAAAACCGATCCACATTCATGAGAATGACCGTATGGCCTCGGGATGCAGGGAGGTCCACAATGAAATCCATCCCCAGGTGTGACCATGGGCGCTCCCCGGTGGCTATGGGTTGCAGAAGGCCCAACGGAAGGTGCCGAGGGGACTTACTCTGGGCACAAACGGAGCATGCCGCTACATATGCGGCGATGTCGGAACGTAGGGAAGGCCACCAGAACAGACGTGAAACAGCCCAGGACAGCTGATTCTTTCCAGGATGCCCCGCGGTCTTGGAGTTATGGTAGGTTCGCAACAACCGAGTGCGCAACTCCTCAGGCACAAAACATCTGCCGTTGGGTCTCCCAGAGGGAGCACCAGATTGAGCCGCCAAAATCTGCTCACCCAGGGGAGAGGTCAGGCTGGTGCGAATGGCGGCCAGGATCTGATTCGGAGGTATGACCGAAGTCGGAATCGACTCCTCCCTGGACAGCTCGGAGTACTGCCGTGATAAGGCATCCGCCCTGATGTTCTTGGAACCGGATAGGTAGGAGACCACGTAATTAAAACGTGACAAGAACAGAGCCCATCTGGCCTGACGTGGTGTCAATCTCTTGGCCTCAGAAAGGTAGGTCAGATTCTTGTGGTCCGTCAGGATGAGAACCGGAACCACCGAACCCTCGAGCAAGTGCCTCCATTCTTTAAGGGCCTGCACGATGGCCAATAACTCCCTGTCACCAATCTGATAGTTGCACTCCGCGGAAGACAGTTTCCGGGAGTAAAACCCACAAGGAAGCAGAGGACCCTCTGGTGTTCTACGCTGAGACAGAAGGGCGCCTACTCCCGTCTCAGACGCGTCCACCTCGAGGACAAAGGGCAACCCAGGGTTGGGATGCGACAGAATCGGAGCCGACACAAAGGCGGACTTTAGGGCCTCAAAAGCTCGGATGGCCTCGAGCGGCCAGACCTGGGAATTACTGCCCTTCCTGGTCAGATCCGTGAGAGGCTTGGCCAGCATGGAAAAGTCCCTGATGAACTTCCGATAATAATTGGCGAAGCCCAAAAAGCGCTGCAGGGAACGAAGACCACTGGGCTGGGGCCACTGTAAGACAGCCGAAACCTTCTCAGGATCCATGGAGAACCCCTCAGTGGAAATGATGTAACCTAAGAAGGTTACCTGGGATCGGTGAAATTCGCATTTCTCAAGCTTACCGAACAGCTTGTTCTCTCGTAACCGTTGCAACACTCGTCTGACATCCAGAATGTGGGCCTCCATGGATTCAGAATATACCAAGATGTCATCCAAATAGACTACCACACACTGCTGCAACAGGTCACGGAAAACATCGTTGATGAATTCCTGAAAGACTGCGGGCGCATTGCACAACCCAAAGGGCATAACCAAGGATTCGTAATGACCGGTCCTGGTGTTAAACGCGGTCTTCCACTCATCGCCCGCCTTGATCCTTACCAGGTTATATGCCGCCCTCAGGTCGAGTTTGGTAAAGACCGTGGCCCCTTTAAGGCGATCGAACAGCTCGGAAATCAAGGGTATCGGGTAAGCGTTCTTGATCGTGATGCGATTGAGACCCCTGTAATCGATGCAAGGCCTCAACTCACCGCCCTTCTTTTTCACAAAGAAAAATCCAGCCCCTGCCGGGGACGAAGATTTGCGAATGTGTCCGCGTGAAAGCGCCTCCCTCACGTACTCCTCCATGGCCTCATTCTCCGCTACCGACAGTGGATAGACTTTGCCACGAGGAGGAACGGCACCAGATTGTAACTCTATGGCACAATCGTATGGGCGGTGCGGAGGTAGGGCAACCGCGCGCACCTTATCGAATACATCCCGGTACTCCTCGTATTCAGGAGGCAACAGAGAGTCCGAGGAAGTACACAGCAACTTGACAGACCCATGGATGCAACTAGCCCCACACTGCGGTGACCATGAGAGGATCTCGACCGATCTCCAATCGAAAGTCGGATTATGCTTCTGGAGCCAGGGGTACCCCAAGACCACCGAGTAGTGTGGAGACGAAATAACCTGGAGGCAGACCGACTCTCTGTGAACGGCACCAATGGCTATCCCCACTGGAAGGGTCTCATGAGTCACGTGTGGCGGCAGAAGGGGTCTGCCGTCTATCGCCTCAAGAGCCAGTGGGGAACCTCGAGCCTGCAGAGGAATGGAATTGGCGGCAGCGAACACACTATCAATGAACAAACCACCAGCACCAGAGTCCACCAACGCCTGGGTCGTCACCGAGCCCCCGACCCAGGAGAGGACAACAGTGATCAGTGGTTTGTCAACACGGGAAACCGGGGACGAGGAGACTCCACCCAAGATCTGCCCCCGACAGGATCTCAGGGTACGAGCGTTTCCCGGACGGTTCGGACATGCCAACCGAAAATGCCCACCGAGACCACAGTACATGCATCGGCCCTCGCGTCTCCGGAGTGCCCTCTCCCCCTCGGACAGGCGAGCAAACCCCAGCTGCATGGGTTCACCCCCAGACAAGTCATCCCCAGGAGGCGTGGGAGGAGAGGGAGGCACGGGTGGGACAGCAAACGTAGGCACCAATCTGTTAGAAGACCTCCGCAGGTTCTCCTTAAAGGAAGGTCTCTCCCTGAGTCTGGTGTCAATCAAAATCAGGAAAGAAATAAGAGACTCGAGCTCAACTGGTAGGTCCTTAGCTGCAACCTCATCCTTCAAGGCATCCGAGAGACCATGAGAGAAAGCAGCGACCAGAGCCTCATTATTCCAGCCCACCTCTGCTGCCAGGGTACGAAACTCAATGGCGTATTCAGCTACGGATCGTGAACCCTGTCTGATGGACATAAGGAGCTTCGCAGCAGAGGCAGCACGAGCCGGCACATCGAATACCTTCCGAAGAGAAGCAACAAAACCGGAAAACTCGGCAACCATCGGATTGTTGTTCTCCCATAAAGGGCTGGCCCAGGCCAAGGCCTTGTCCGAGAGCAGCGAGATCAAGAAGCCCACCTTTGATCTCTCAGTAGGAAAGGCATGTGGCAGCAACTCGAAATAAATGCCCACCTGGTTGAGGAAACCTCGGCACTGAGTTGGCTCTCCCCCAAAGCACCGTGGAAGAGGGGCAGAACCGGTCATACCCCGAAACACCGCAGGCGCAACAACAGGTGTCGGGGTAGACTCTGGCACAACAACCGGAGCGGCAGTAGGAGCGAGCCCAGGAGCGACAACCGACCCATCGGCAACGGGAGCGAAATGAGCCGTGCGTTCAAGCAGGGTTTGCAACGCCACAGCGAACCGACCCAACAGGTGATCCTGCTGATCAAGTCTGGCAACCAGCGTGGGTAGCGAGGATGGCCCTGTACCGTCAGAATTCATGGCTTGGTCCTAATGTCACGGAACCATGAACCAGACGTACAACAAGAGATAAATGAAAATAAGAAGACTTTATTGAAAATAAAGCTGTAAAGCAAAAGTCCAAACGGATGGTGAAACCGAGCAGAGTCTTTGCGAAGCCAGAGGTCAGGAACCAGAAGGGTAGTCAGACGAAGCCAGGATCAGGAACCAGCAGGGTAGTCAGACGAAGCCAGGATCAGGAACCAGCAGGGTAGTCAGACGAAGCCAGGATCAGGAACCAGGAGCAGCAGCAGTCTTAGAAGCATGTGAACACAAGAGGACCAAGCAAGGAACTGAAGCCACAGACCTCCTATATATATGAGCTAGGCATCCAGCTCCTCCCAGGGGAAGGAGGAGCCGCAGGGTGGAAGGCTACAAGAAACCCAGAAACCAAGATGGCCGCCAGCACATGTCAAACGAAGGAGAGCAGCAAGCAGGTAAGACCATGACAATAAGATGGGGCTTATACACTCACCTAAAGAATTATTAGGAACACCTGTTCTATTTCTCATTAATGCAATTATCTAGTCAACCAATCACATGGCAGTTGCTTCAATGCATTTAGGGGTGTGGTCCTGGTCAAGACAATCTCCTGAACTCCAAACTGAATGTCAGAATGGGAAAGAATGGTGATTTAAGCAATTTTGAGCGTGGCATGGTTGTTGGTGCCAGACGGGCCGTTCTGAGTATTTCACAATCTGCTCAGTTACTGGGATTTTCACGCACAACCATTTCTAGGGTTTACAAAGAATGGTGTGAAAAGGGAAAAACATCCAGTATGCGGCAGTCCTGTGGGCAAAAATGCCCTGTGGATGCTAGAGGTCAGAGGAGAATGGGCCGACTGATTCAAGCTGATAATAGAGCAACGTTGACTGAAATAACCACTCCTTACAACCGAGGTATGCAGCAAAGCATTTGTGAAGCCACAACACGCACAACCTTGAGGCGGATGGGCTACAACAGCAGAAGACCCCACCGGGTACCACTCATCTCCACTACAAATAGGAAAAAGAGGCTACAATTTGCACGAGCTCACCAAAATTGGACTGTTGAAGACTGGAAAAATGTTGCCTGGTCTGATGAGTCTCGATTTCTGTTGAGACATTCAAATGTCTGAATTTGGCGTAAACAGAATGAGAGCATGTATCCATCCTCTGATGGCTACTTCCAGCAGGATAATGCACCATGTCACAAAGCTCCAATCATTTCAAATTGGTTTCTTTGGGATGTGGTGGAACGGGAGCTTCGTGCCCTGGATTTGCATCCCTCCAATCTCCATCAACTGCAAGATGCTATCCTATCAATATGGGCCAACATTTCTAAAGAATGCTATCAGCACCTTGTGGAATCAATGCCACGTAGAATTAAGGCAGTTCTGAAGGCAAAAGGGGGTCCAACACCGTATTAGTATGGTGTTCCTAATAATTATTTAGGTGAGTGTATATACACTATGATTCTAAATATAAACATATATAGTATGAGTTGGAATTACTATTGCATATTATTAATAAAAGATATGCTAACTACTTGTTACACTAACGAGGAAACTTTACTCCTGATTAGTACTTTTGTGTTCTTCAGAACACAGAGGCAATGATTATCATGAAACCTTTGTGGAAAGAATGTAACAATCATAAACGATCAGCATATGACCCCGAAAACTGAGCTTATAATGTTGGCAGCCTCTACAAATGTGTCCCTTGGGTGCCATGTGCTGTGGGGTAGACTATAAATGTTGTGTAGGGACAGGACAAAGAAAATAACTCGAGCAGTATCCTGATGGTCACTGCTGATAATATTTAGGATCAGAAATGTTCGCTTAATATTAAGCTTATACACAGATGTAATACTAAAGTTAGTGTGTCATCAGAAAACAACCTATTGTTTAAATCACATTTTCATATTAAACATATTTTTTTTAGAATTAGTATTTTTTTTTCCATGTCACTGCCTATATATTTTTTTAAAATCCTGCAATTTTCACACTGCGTACTAGACCTAAAATATATTAAGACTTTCTGTCTTTTGAGAGCAGTTACATGGGCCATAGACACAATGGTCCCGAGCTGACCCTATTGACTACTGAGGCAGAGTTTTCTAGGCATACTCTGTGACCTGAGCAGAGGTTTAGGAGGGAGAAGATAAGCTGTGATATCACCTACTGTAAATGGTGTATCCTATATAGAGGTGTTACTTGTCATTGTAATTTTGCCTGTGAAGATAAGGAGATAGCTACTGAATAGTTACTCATACTGAACAGAAAGTCATGACCTCTTGTTATACACCGGCCAGTGTGAAAATTGCAGGATTATATATGAATGTTTTAAATATAGATAGGGACATGGAAAATGTAAAAAAAAAAAAAAATCATCAAAAATTCTAAACATAAAAACATGATTTAAATAATAGGTCATTTTCTGATGACACATTCCCGTTAAAGTAGTTTTACCATCACATACAATGGGGGCAAATCGCTAGGATGTGCCCCCATTGTCTGATAGGTGCGGGTCCCACCTCTGGGACCCGCACCTACAATATGAACGGAGCGGGGAAATTAATGGAGGGCGCACTGCGCATGCGCAGCCGCCCTCCAATTTATTTCAATGGGGCCGTTGAAAAAAGCCGAGCATTCCGTCTGCCCCATAGAAATGAATCGGAACAGGGGCCGTGCGTGCGCTCCCATTCACTTGTATGGAAGCAGCAGGGAGCAGCGCTTGGAGGTGGGTGGACCCAGGGAAACCCGGGGTTCTTCCAGCCACAGCTCTCCCCGCTCCGTTCTCCTTGTATGTGCGGGTCCCAGAGGTGGGACACGCACCTATTAGACAATGGGGGCATATCCTAGCGATATGCCCCCATTGTCTGTGATGGGAATACCCCTTTAAGCTCTTAGATCTGTAACAGGGTCACCTACCTACCATGCACCATTTATAATACTGATGTTCCTCAGGCACCATGGTCTGGTTTGACAGCTGCCACTTCACCCCCTTGTGGAGAATGTAGAGAAATAAGCCATCAAAGAATCAGTAACAGAGAAATGAGGTTATCTGGTGCAGACTGATATTTGGGGGTATTGGTCTACTGGTCTATATTAAACATTTGGTGTCAATGCAGACAGGTATTATATGAATAAAGCGCTCAATAGTTGAGTGAAGGAATTGTAAGTCATTTTTATTGTAGTATCCTACAAACTTGGGCCACCTCTTTAATCCAGGCTATCAAATAAAGGTAGGAGGCCGATCAGAACATAAGCACTAGCTGTCATGTGGGTGCTAGCACATACTGTATATTTCCCTTGGAGAAGATTGGGAATAGCATACAGTAGGTAAAGGCCTCTGTACACGATCAGAGCAATTATCTGGAAGAAGGGATCCTAGAAATGCTTGTTCCCAATAACTGCCCTTTATAAGTGAACGAGCATTAGGTGATTAGTGACCAGAATGATTCTCTATGGCGAAGAGCAATCACAGCAGCAGAAGAAGATGATTGCTACATGTGCATGCAACTCTCACCGCCTCTGGAAAGCAGGCAAAATTTGGAAACGAATGGTTCATTCCAAATAATTGCTTGCTGAGGTGGTCCGTGTAAAGGTGTCTTGAAGAGTAACTTAAAGGGGTTGTCTAACTTTTAAATTCTCCTCCCTCCATGCTGGACCTGTAGAGTCAAGCATGCATACCTTCTACCTGCCTTTTGGTTCTGCTGTTTTGGTCCACCACTCTCTTCACTGGGCTAGGGGCCCCAGCAGCAGTGACATGTCCCCCAAGTGGTACGTCACTGGGTCGCACCGCACATGTGCCCCCTCTGTGCTAGAAGCTTACATGTGGGGCCGGAGGCCTGCAAATAGAGCAGTTGACCATAAGAGCCTGAACCAGCAGTTAAAGATCTTGTAGTAGGATTTAGTGGTAGATACTGTACTTTCTAGGAGCTGCAGAGGGTATTTATATAAGAAAGAAGGAACCCAAAATCATGTTTAGTTTGATAGGGTGTGCTCTGCTTTCCCAGCATGTGGGGAATGGATCCAAAGAAAGTATATAAGATCCACATGCTGGAAGAGCAGAGCCAATGCAAGTCAAAGCTGCAGATTGCTCCGAGAAGCGCTGCTGCACCTTCCGTGCTTTCAGTAATGGATAAGGTCACCTTGGAAAGGGAGTCTGTCAGCAGTTTTGTGCATATCATACCATTCATAGTGGCTGACCGGACTTAAATTGTCTGTTTAAACAATACCTTTGTTATGTTAAGTCGTTACTATGTTCAGTAGAGAAACTAGTTTGTTCAAGTATGCTAAGGACCAGTTCGGAGCACCGAGGGCAGGCACTAGTCCCTCAGTGCACCAGCAGTCCCTCCCAGTGTCCATGAAGCTCCTCCTTTCCTTAAGTGATTGAAAGGGCCAGAAGTTTGAATCCTGCTCCCACCTGCTCCTGTTATCTCACACCTGCGCCGTGCACCACAATTTCACTGTGCAGTGCATTTGTTCCCTCCTGGGTATAAATATGCACCGGAATTGTGGTGCACAGCCACATTCATATAATATACCATCCAAATTTAGGAGTGACTTTGCAATTTTGTTTCCTTTTGTATTCACCCTTGGCTTTGGCTACAAAAAAACCACCAAAAAATCCCTTTATGAAGCCTGCCTTGCAAAGTTGGTGTCTACAAAGACTATTTCTATCTCCTTCCTTTTTTTTTGCTCTTTAGGCCTCAGGAACATGGAAGATCTGTCTCGGCAGTTCAGTGCCACACTGAGATACAATGATTGTATACTACAGAGCTGAAGACATGGTGATATGGTGCCTCCATACAGCACTATATGACAGGAGTATTTCAGGGAACAAAGAGCAGATTTTTAAAACCCTGTGGGTGGCAGAAACTTAGACAAGCTGTCTACACATGGACCAAACCATAGTGGCTCATGCTGGATATCAATTATTGGTTGGCTGTGTTTGTGACAGGATTTCACGACAAAGTTGTGGCACAATTTTGGTGCAAAATGTTGCCTATTAGCCCACGCCCCTGTGCCCAATAAGCCTTGCCTCATTGCTGAGCTAGGTGCCAAATCTAGATGTGTCAAATTGCACCAAAAAAGGAACTAAAAGGCACCAATGTGCGTCAAATTTTGGAAAAATTCTTGATAAAGCGTGGGTGCACTCACATCAGTAAATCTGGGCCAATATGTTTGTAATATGGCAGCCAAAAAAAAGTTCTGCATGCCTCTGTATAAAATTGGAGGAACATGGAGTCCCATTTATCTGAAAGGGGCTTGCAGAATCCCATTCACGTGTTGCAGAAGCAGCCCCATTCAGATATCCTGTTACAGGACAGACAATCACTTGCAGAATTAACCCTTACTCTGTTGCGTGCATAAGGCCTTGGCGATTAATGACAATTGTGTTGGTTACAGATAAATTACAAATTAAATAACAATAAAAATGACGCTTGAAAAACTTTATTTAAGGCTGCTAGTTGATATTTTGAAAGCTTACCACATCTGTAATAAACATTTCAAACAGGGTAACCCTTTTAGACATGATTGGAGTAAACTCTATGTACAGTTTATCTTCATAGAAAAATAAGTTATATCTTTTTTTTTATTTAAACAAGTTATATTTTTTGTAGCTACATTTTTGGTTTTTTTCTCTCTAAATAATTGGGTGAGAAAATGGCACTTCTGGATTTAAGCCCTCGTAGTTCTGGAAGGACAGCCAAAGCATATGTGCTAAGAACAATACTAGTCCAGCCATTACCGAAAGCATGAAACCTTTTATGGTTGATGTGTATGTTAGTAAAATTTGCTCTAAGTGTCATTCCTCGACAAGAAAACACTATCGTGAATTTCAATTACTTTGCATGCAAAGCTATACTGTATGGCTTTATGATACACCTGCTTGAATTTACACAACACAAAGTCATCATTTTCAAGTGACAGCCGGGTGGTTCCTTGGTGGAGATCTTCGGTTTTCTTATTGTTCTTCCAGCAAATCCCTTAATTGAAACAAAAATAGATTAATCACAATTTCCAATTCTATAAAATGTGTTTTTAATCCCTAATTTTCCATGATAAATGTCCATTCCAGATATGATTGATATTTGAATATGATGATTCACCACGATTCTGGACGATTATCTGCTGTAATAATGAGGCAAAAGTGTGAACCATACTCTGCAATCTCTAGAAAATTCACTTCTAATGTGTGAACGTATTAACTGGGAGGAGGCTGTGTTATTTGATGGAGGAAACAGCTTCAGCTGCCATTTTGAAATCCGCCATATTAAATTCAGCTCAGATCTTTCCACTGTGTAGGTTGGGTCATAGATACCTCATAGTGAAGAAGACAAAGAATGCTCAAAGCGGCACTGCAAGGGAGGAAGATCTTCCCAGATTTATCAGAAAATACTTTTATTAGGTGCACAGACAATACATTTTGGGGTTGTACTAACCTCTTCATCAGGTGAGTAGCACCATGTACTGGGGGGGTCATGTGATAGGATATTCTGGGTTAGAATTTACTGGAAGAGTAATTGTTGACCTATCTTTATCTGTTTAGGAGTTACGCAGGGTCAAACTTTCTAAAGTCCTTTACATAACGTGTTCTATGTGTCCATCATTCTGCCAGAAGCACATGGTCTTGGTCTTGTGTGAACAGGATGAAGAACTTCAGGTGATACTTCTTCACAGCACTGAAAGATTCGTCATTTCAGGTGAGCCAAAACCTGAGCGGAATTCATTATAGTGGATTTCAAAATGGCTGCTGAAAATGTTTCCTCCATCAAACAATGCGGCCTCCCTCCATCCATCTTTCCCTTTCTCCCAATTAATACTTTCATACATTGGAAGTCAACTTTCTACAAATTACACCAGTATGTGTCCAGACTTTTGCCTCACACTGAACATGAGTAGTACTGTACATAAGGAGTCCAGATCTCAAAGCTGTGCTGATAAACGCAGTCTGGACTGCTCTGCCATGCCAACAGTAGTCCCAACAATGTATTTCAGCTTTAAACCCTGACAACGGGAGAACAGGGAGCAGTAAGGAAACAAAGAATAGCAATCTGGACTCCTTATCTGGAGCACTGCTCATATATTACCGCAGATAATAGCCCAAAATACTGGTGACAGGCTCCCTTTAAGCTGTGTACACCAGTTATCTGGTGTCCAAAAGGTTGCAAATTTTGGTGTGAACCCCACTTGTGCAAAAAAATTGATACTTTAGTGGGTGCAGGGAGCACATAGGGGCCGCAATCTTTAGTTCCTATGCATGGTGCATGGGGTCAAACATTATAAGAGAACAAGACATGTTAAATAGGACCTGTCACCTCTAGGGAGATGTCTGCTTCAGCAAATACTTGAACTCTCAATGAAATAATAGGAGCATCTTTTCTCTGCATTGTATTGTTCCTCCTAGCAATGTATGAATACATTGTCAACTAGACGCCGCAATTCCCCTTGTGACATTCCCTGGGGCGTGTTATTACACAGTCTGATTTTGTAACAATTTCCATTGGTTTAAAAAAAAAAGGGATCCAGTTTTAGAATGTTTACCTGGAAACAAGGTAAGTGGCCTGTGGTTGGTTGAATTTTTGGACAAGGGGTATTACAGTGTCAGGACAGTCCTGTTTCTTCATATACTGTATATATTTTTTTTAATGGCTCTATTAAATTGATTGAAAAAAAGGATGAGGTTCTGTGCAAGCAGAATAAGGCTCCATTCACACGTCCGCACAATGTGTCCGCATCCGTTCGGCAAAAATGCGTGCGGACCCATTCATTTTCAATGGGGCCGGAATGTGCTGTCCGCATCCGCATTTGCGGATCCGCACTTCCGCATCCGTGCTTCCGTTTCAGCAAAAAAATAGAACATGTCCTATTCTTGTCCGCAATTGCGGACAAGATTAGGCATTTTATATTATAGTGCCTGCGAAGTGCGGTCTGCAAATTGCGGAATGCACATTGACGGTGTCCGTGTTTTGCGGATCCGCAAAACACTTACGGACGTGTGAATGGACCCTAACTGATCCTCCTAATTCAATTGATGTTTTTGACTTATTGCAACTGTATCATTTTTTTCTGGATGGAAAAGCTCAGACATCTGCACTTCTGACAGAAATGCAAAATGCACAAAAGAGATGTTTTGGGCATCCACTTTTCTAAAGAAACCAATGCATCAGTTGAGTAAAAACTGATTATTTTAAGGGCTCATGCACACGACTGGATGTATTTTGCGGTCCACAAAACACGAATCCGCAAAAAAAACAGATGACATCCGTGTGACGTCCGTGTTGCATCCGTTTTATTTTTTTGCGGATCCATTGTAACAATCCCTGTCCTTGTCCGCAAAACGGACAAAAATAGGATGTTCGATTTTTTTTTTTGAGGAATGAACATGCGGACATATGAAAACAGAATGCACACAAAGTAATTTCAGTTTTTTTTAAGCCCCATTGAAGTAAATGGTTCCGTATATGGACCTGTAAAAAACAGAAGAAAGATGCATTTGTGTGCATGAGCCCTAACTGAAACAAAATGTGGTGTGAAAGAGCCCTAAGGTCCTCTTTAAACAGTCCTTTAAGTGCAGGACTAACACAATCATATGACTCCTAAGAAGAAAGATTGTGCAAAACTTCCCCTTGTCCCCTGTTGTTATGTATGTTCTTTGGAAATGACTTTGCCCTATGCTAGGTATAAAGTTCAGACAAGTTACAGTACATTGTGGTTATCACTGAAGGGGGACCGTACTACTAGGAATATTAGCTGGATAGCTTAGAATTGCAAACTGTAGCAAAAAAAATGATAATGTATTTTTTTTATGCAAATCAGCTATTGTACAAAGCATTGTTGAATGAGCCCAAAGGACCCTGTCACATAAAGCAAGATTCAATTTCAGTAAAGGCTCCTCTTGTTAGAAAAATAATATATTGCATGTATAGCTTTGTGGATTAACAGAGGCAGAGTGGGAACCAAACAGTTCTGTTATCATGGGACTGGCCATGTTATCATGGGACCAAGGGTAGGCCATCAATATGAGATCAACTGGGGTCCAAATCCTGAAGCTGTTTGAGGTAGTCACGGCGCTCACCAGAGCTTCATTGAGAGCTGCAGTCTTGGTAGCGGCTGCGCTTGGTATTGTAGCTCAGCCCCATTCCTTTGAATAAGAATAAGCAGCGCCTAGGCCATGTGACCGATGAATGTGATGTCACTAGCCTTGGAAGAGGTTTAAGTGCTCATGGAGCGCTTAGACCTCTTCGAACAGCTGATCGGTAGGTGTGTCGGGAATTGGACTCTCGCTGATCTGATATTGATAACCTATCCAGAGGATAGGCCATCAATGTAAAAATCTCAGAAAAACCCTTTAAATGTTAGGCACAACTAAGTGGGTCAGGTATAATTTATGAACCGAAAGGGGATTTTTTTCACAGGATATGTCATAAATATTTGATGGTTGGTTAATCTACTGTACTTTATCTCCTGGACTCCAATGTATCATGCATCCCCTATGCCAGCTCTATTAGTCAAGGTGGCTGGTCGGGCAGCACATCAAAACCAAATTGAGAAGTGGCAGGATGTATTCAAGGTGTGTATGTCAAACCAGTGTCATTTTCTAAGTGAAGGTTAGAGTAAAATATCTAGAATATGATCCATTATCTCAATCAATTTTGATTTAAAATCGCAAGACTCAATTCTTTTTGACTTTGGATTGGTCAAATTAAAAATGACTCGATCTTTTAATTAAAAACAGAATATAGTATAATGTGTAGTCGGAATAGCTGTCTATATGACGTACCTTTCCTTAACTGGGGCGTTGATGATCCAGTCCAAAAATTCTTGGGCAGCCTTGATATCGAGGGCTTTGTTGAAGTCACTGGTAAAACTGCCATCAGCGTGTCTTCTGTCCATGTCATCTGCAGCGGAAACATCTGAGAAACTTAAAATAGAAAGAAACATTATCAAAATGCTATTATATTGTTCAAAAACAGCAGAGTTATAGAACAAATGACCAAATAATCATTATTACAAACAGTAAGTGAACAAAAATACAAGTTTCTTGGGGGCTAATATATATGAAAAGTTCTCTGTAAATTATTATTATTATTATAATAATTTTTTTTTTTTGGTGGGTGTCAATTCAATTTTTGTTCTATAGAACAAAACATTTCAACTGGATGCTAATGTATACACTACCAACTCCATGATCATTCTGATAGCAAACTAACTTTTTGAAATACAGGTTTTAATATATACATTGGAAATGACTATGAAAAGGTCCTTTGCTGTTACTTTTTCTACTAGGAAATAAGCTATATACACATACTCCAATACATTTGGAATATTATTACTTATTGTTGGTCTTCATGCTTTTGGATTTCACAATTGTACTTTTTATGAATCTTTTCTTGTAAACAGAGAAAAACTAATTATATAATTTATATATAATAATCGATGTACTATTGAAAAAATATCAAATTCTTACTTTCTCTTTGGTCTTCCCTTAATTAACCAATCAACAAATTCTTTGGCTGCTTTTTCTTCCAAAAAGCTGGTCATATCACTAGTGAAAGTCCCCTCTGCGTGCCTTGAGAGTCTCCTAGACAATGAAAAAGGTCTTTAAATAGAAAAATGATTGGAAAATATCAAACTGGAATTTTTAATTTTTTTAAATTTGGTTTTGTTGCAAAGAGGGATTTTTATCATTTTAGGAGTAGTCGTAAAACCCTTATAAAATGGGGCAAGGCCTTGTACATTTGTATAAGCTTCAGAAATATATTTTACTTAGTTTTTCAGTGAACAATAATCTAATTGATATAAAAATGTACATAAGGAAACTTGTATTTTAGGGTTCATATTATAAAACAAAATAAAGGCATATGTACAAATAAATTATTTTATGGATAATAATTAGTGATATTGGTATCACTGAAGGTGGTACTAAAATAAATACTAATGAGTCATGGATGCAGAATATCATCCTTACTGTTTCTTTGGTATTCCTTTTAACAACCAATCAATAAATTCTTTGGCTGCCTTTTCTTCCAAAAATTGGGTTACATCATTGGTATATGTTCCTTCAGCATGTCTTTCAAACTGAACATTACGTCTTGACATTCCTCTACAAGAACAAATGAAAAGTTATAGTTGTACGCCTAACCCATGATTAGCAACAAAAAAATCAATACACTCTAATAATGAAAGACTTCCCTATAAAGGGGTTTTCTGGGGTTTTATTGATGGCCTATCCTCAGGATAGGCCAACAATGTTAGATCAATGAGTATCCAACACCCCACACCTACCGCACCAATCAGCTATTCCAGGCAGGCACTGGTGCTGGAAACTATCTAGTAGAAATAGCCTGAAGCAAAAGGCACTACATAGTGGCTGCTTCGGTGTAGTGCATCTCAGCGGTCATTCAAGTGAATGGAAGCTAAGCTGCAGTATGTCAGCATCAGAAACTAGACAATGGTTTGAGCTTTCCATCCACTGTATAATTTCCGGCACTGGAGACTACCTGAAGTTGATTATTGGGGGTGCAGGCTGTTGGACCTTCATCCTGAGGATAGGTCATCAATATCTAAGTCCTGGAAAACCACTTTAAAGTTGTAATATTGAGAGCTTGGCTGTAGATCAAGGGTCTACATACAAGTGGGTCGCAAGAACTTTGTAAGTATCCCATGTCCACTGGTCATTTCAGTATTAGCAAAGAACATTGTTGAGTTCACCCTAGATTAAAGGAAACAAGATGGGGCCAAATCAGCAAGCACCAAATCCTATGCTCTTGGGTTATGGGTATGGTAACCAGCACCAGGAGGGGACCGCCATTTAATCTTAGTTACAGGACTGTAATCTCTATGTCAAAATCAGGTTTTATAGGCAGTTACTTAGAGAATTCACTACCTAAACTGAAAATTACATATTTACCCAGTCAGGCAAAATATCATTAGTATCCTTATTTAGGTTAATGGAAAAAAAATGGATAGCAGGCCAACTGGTGGGATGATTGATGGACCCATTGTCTATAACAGTCCTTATACAGTCCTTTCAGTACATGGGGTTGAGCTGCAATACCATACACTGCCCATGCATAAGACTGATGCTGTTATATTTTTTCTAACCTCAGACAACCCCTTCAATAAAATATATTCTCTTGTGAGCTGAGACAATATTGGACATCATTGACCCATCAAATAGCTGCCTCTTCTCCACCTAGCTGACAGGTATATTACTATGTATGGTTATGACATGTTTACGCTGAGTATCTCACAACTTTTATGAACTTTGCACATCTCATAAATATGAACATTCCAGTTGCTGTAAAGCAATTTTATGAGCTAGTAATTGCACTAATTAAGATGTGACTTGTAATGATAACTAACCAAGAAATGAAAATGTTCAGAAGTGAATTGTGGGCTGTTAAAGAGCTCAGGCAATTCAGGCATAAATTTTAAAACCTGTTGTTAGTATTTATTTCATTAGACATGCCATCCATAGCTGAGTTTTGGATATTTGTGGTCTGACAGTTCTATTAATTATAATATATATATATATATATATATATATATATATATATATATATATATATTGGTTTAATTAGTTTGGCATCCATTATTTTCGAAATTATTTTTTTAAGAATAATATCCACATTTTAATGGATTCTTCATGTCTTACAATACTGAGTATCTATATGTGGAAAGTATATATCTCTCGCATAATGCATTGGGCAAGGGAGAATATATATGTTGCAGGCACAATTCCTCCTTTAGGATGTACTTAATTATACTAAAAGGCAGTACCAATCATAATTGTAACCTTGGTCCTAACAAACTGTGGGTACAAGTGTTCCGGAAGGGAGAGCATTTTAATTCCATTATTGAAACCACACAAATAGTCAAGCCTACCATTGCTTATAGACCAAATGACCCAACATGGTGTGTCCTTCCTAACCTTTCCTCTTGGTTCAGGATATCCTGAGATGAGTGGCATAAGATGCCCAACTAAGTAATACAAAAGGTTCCCTTTTCAAAGTTGGCTATCTCTCAACACTCATCTTGGGATACCTCAAGCCAACAGGAAAGGTAGGGAAAGTCACACCTGTAAATGCTAACAAATCCCACCAATCAAGAATTCACCAATCAAATGAATATCTCCAGTGTATCATGACATACACCACAACAAGTACTATTTTCAACAAAACAAATAATCAATCAATCAGGAAGACACAAGTGGGGTTTCCACACATTGACGGTAAGGTTGAGTGGACAAACAAGATTGACGGAGAGTGGTAAAAACAAACAACGTTTACTCAAGGCAGGGTATGGACTTAGAGGGACCTAAGTTTGAATTATCTGAAACAAAAGGTAAGCTTTGTCGACTCCAGATATTCTTACCCGCTTCTTTTTGAGTTCATTAACCACTGGACAAAGTCTTGAGCCCGCCTGGAGTCTAGGTACTTGCTGTAATCACTAGTAAATGTGCCTTGTGAGTGACGTTTAACTTCATTGTGGTGATCTGAATCATCTAGTGCTTCAGTCCTTGCAGCTTTGACTGATCTGTGTATACAATTTTTTAATTTGTGATATAAGCATCTATCAAAAGGCTGAGGGGATTTGAGTTCTTCACCTATAGGAATATTTAACACCTTGGTGATATTTCATGTACAAAATCAAATACATATATAGGAGTTAAGTTATCTGGTGGGATCCCTTAAAATGACCTGGATTGCCTGTATGCTGGAGTAACCTAGTGCTTGAACTCTCTTTTAATAACAGAAAGTTGCTTGTAGATGTATTTAGATATTGTTTAACTGTCAATTAACCTTCTATTCCACCTTTGACTTCTTGTAAAGGACTGGTTCAAAAACATGTGGAGGTCAATCTCAGTTACCTTTCTTTTTAAGTAAAAGTTAAAGGAGTATCTCTAGATATTGATGGCATATTGACTTCCAGACCCACCTACTATGTTGTTTACAGCCCCGGTGGCTGCCAAAAGCAGCTGATTGGTGGAGTGCTAAATGTTAGACTCCCCCATTCTGACATTGATGACCTAGTCTGAGAAGTTATTAATATCTAGAGGGTGGAAAACTCCTTTGAAGGAAGGATGATGGCGCAACTGATCCCATTGTTATCAAATGGATCAGTTGAACTTCTTTTTTTGCCCAAAACGTGTTCATCACTCACATTGATGATCTTTTAATGTTGTCAGCTCTGTCTGAAGAAATGTTGAGTACTACATTCATTCAGGTGGGACTGCTATTGCTAAGGTGTGCCATAAAATTATGAATGTGAGAGTCTGGCATCCATCTTGTAGCACATCTACTACTTTAGTAATGTTTGCTTTTTTACCAAAAAAGTGTTCATTATGAAAGGACTATTCCCTTCTAATGATGTTTAACCAATCTCAATAGGATATGCCAAAACATTATGATTGTGTAGGTATGACCACTATATCTCTAGCCATTCGTTAGATTAAAGTTAACAAGGAAATCTGTAAAGAAGCAGCAATGATGGAACTGCTGCTCCTTCATTCTGGGAACAAGCATTAGTCCTAGCTGTTATACCTCAACCAATCAGTATGTGATGGCACATCTTAACAATTTGTCTTCATTTTGTTTTGCGGGACTACCACTTTAGCATAGAAGAGCTTTTAAAGCATTGGTGATTTTATTTTATTTTTTTACATTTCTTCAGTTAAAAACGAAAGGTCCGTGACCTGTTAGATGGGAAGCTATGGTGTACCTGATTTAGTAAAAATAATGTAGTTAAAAAAATAAAGCTTACAATGCTTAATAAAGTTAAAGGCATCTTAAGGCTTCTTAACAATATTATTGGGTAATGGAAAAAATGATAATGCATTTCACATTTCATAAAGGAACTTTGAAGCAAAGAGTGGAAACTGTTGTAAGTTGTTTTTAACACTCTACCATTGTGATTTAAGATTTGCTTCCAACATGTTGGTTTCATGGAAAAATTATTAGCATTCCAATATATTTTGGAATAGATTAAGTAGGTTGATGTTTTATTAATATGTATGGTTATACTATTTACTTTTGAATCTAAAATATTTTGCATATAGTTAAGAAGTGATATTTTCTAGAAAACTATAATCACATACCTGGATTTGTCTTCTGTTTCCTGGATTGGATTTTGGAAACTTCCTTGAAGTAGCATGAAAAGAAGTCCCAGCATATAGTAAATGCTTTTCATGATTTTCTGAAAAAGTTGATGTGGAATTAAATATATATTTTTTTGTACATTTTATGTTGTTTTAAATGCTTATGTTTAGCAGTGTAATAGATAATAATTGTGAATACAAATATAAATTTTTAGACATGTATTTTGTTCTTTAAAGATTTTCAGTCTAAAAAGTATCCATTTTCTATTTCTTATTTGAAATCTTAAAACAGCTAAAAAATAATATTCCAAAAATATAAAAAAAAAATGTTGCCTTAATAGCAAAGGATACTGATCAGCAAGTATTATATTGGTGGGTAATGATTAAAAATAAGCATAAAAATCTTGAACTTTGCCATTTATATTGTGTTTGAAGCTTGAGTACTATATATTCCTTTTATGTGAAACTTTATAGGCTCCTTTATTTCAATATAACTTATGTTTATTCAAATGCTTTTTATGAAACACTATTTCTGGCATTACCCATTTTAAAAGCAATATTAATGAAGCAAAAAGCAAAAAATGGCCAAAATAAAAATGGGTAAGTCATAAAATGAAGTAAAGATAAAACTTGCATTCTTTAAATCCTTATCACTGTGTATTACAATTGTATCATAGTTGTAAAATGCACCAGTAATAGTCAAAAGTAGAGCAATATGTAATAAAGTTAGAATGCAAAAAAATATACATAAACTAATGATATAAATTAGTAATATTTAATAAAACACATTTTAATATACTCTTTTCATCCATATAGTCCATTTTATGGCATAAAAAAGGAAGGTACTTACTGTGAAGTCTGTGTCTGGAAATGGACAAAATGATGCTCTCACCAAAGCAACTTTCAGATCTTTTCTGATGATGATTCCAACTGCTTATGCCACAAAGCATTTTATACTCTTTTCAGCTTCATTGAACATTGTGAGGATGCATTATGTGCATTAATTCTGACACAGATGATCATGTGATTGCCGCTGCTTTGAATGTTTCACATATGGCTGACTGCTTTTTGTTTAATTTACACATTAGAGACGGCTGGCGAATCACTGTGAAACAATTGCACACGTACAAGTGCTTCCTTTTCAGGTGTGCAAGTGCAGGTCTAATGCAATGTCCGATGAGAGGTTCTATGACCTCTTCTTGATTCAGCTATCCCCTGCCTGATACCGATCTTCGTTAATAGTACAGATGAAAATGCACTTTATTAATTGAGAGAGGGCGAGAATTTAGGAAATCTGCAAGCTGTTTTTAAAATGATTATATTTTGTTTACTTTAACACTTCAATTATTTTTAGGAGAACATTCAGAAAGAACATTTTATACATTGAAATTGTGGGTATTTTTGTTTCAAAATTTCACCTCTATGCAGTGATATGATTCTCTATAGGGGATGTCTCATGAAGACAAACCTTTCAGACAGACACCCCAGCAATCAGCTAATCTGTTCAGTCATACATTTTTCCTTCAATATGCCCCTAAATAGATTGCTGCTCTACATTAGAGTCTCTCCACTCTGGTTCATAGAAGTGTCTACATACTCCAAAAGCGCATACAAAAAGTGTTTATCTCCAGACCCTACACCGAAAGTTGCCCTACTGATAATGTTTCCCTTGTAGAGCTTCAAACTTCCAAATACATTAATGAACCCACATATAGTCATATATATGTACCATTCAAGATTAGGGAGATGTAGATATTGCTGTATTTGGTCACTAGTTCACCAAAGGTCTCTGGGACCACAATGCACAAGAAACCAGAAAGTAATCTTCGAAGATTCCTTGTAGGAGAGACACTCAGCTCCCCAAAACAGATACATATAGGGAGGGGGGAGGCAGGAATTCATCATGAGGGTAATGTTTGAAATCAGTTTTGCATGGTGTTTGTTAAATTTGAAGCATCTTTAAACCTAAAGCTGGGTTTACACAGGGAGATGCGGCGGCAGATTGTCGGGAAGGTAGCGTTTCTTCCTGACATTTGGCTGCTTGTTCAGTGAAGGAGACCAAGCATTTACATGCAGCGATCTCCTTCACAGTATGAGGATGGGGGATCCGATCCCTCATCCTCATACAGAATTGCGGCTTCTGAGCAGCAGATCGCTGTTTAGACAACACGATCTGCTGACCAGAAACCATGATCGGTGGTACCTGCACAAGCAACAGGATCACCCGATGAATGAGCGTTTCGCTTGTTCATCAACTGATCGATGGTACATTCAGACTGGCAGATTGTCGGGAACGACCGTTTGCATTAACGGTCATTCCCAATAATCTGCCGGATAATTGGTCCGCCTAAAAGCTCCTTAACACTGTTGTCTAAACTGTTGCTTTAATTTTCCTATGCCACCCCCCTACTGGAGTGAGTTTACAACATGTTTTCCACTTTTTAAAAAGTCTCAGTGATAAATCTGGAGTGAAACCTATTAACTTAGCGAACCACTCAGACTTTACCACCCACTTTTCAAAACGCAAAGGATTCAAAAAGTCGCAAAGCCCCTATTTTGTGATTTTTTTTAAATCTAGAATTTTGGAGTGCAGGGTGTGATACATTCTCCCCTTAGTATTCAAAGGGTCACTGGGAATAAACAGTGTTATACACTAACCCCGAATTACAGTGTTTTAATTTGTCTTCTTAAATTGTCTTCAACTGTCTATCTATATCGCTCTATTATCTATCTATTCCATATATGTCTGTCTATCTATATATCTCTATCATATTTAGCTATCTAGCTATCTCATATAAGTGTATCTTTTTAGTCAGCATGTGGTCTGTGTGTGAAAAGTGAATCTTCATCTTCTAATACCATGTTGGTTGTAGTGTTATACAGGAACATAAATTTATAAATATATTTTAGGGGAGAATACCTTTTAAAATCAATGGTGGAGATTTATCAAAACTGGTGTAAAGGAAAACTGGCTTAGTCGCCCATAGCAACCAATCAGATTCCACCTTTCATTTTTCAGAGCTCCCTTGGAAAATCAAAAGGTGAAATCTGATTGGCTGCTATGGGCACCAGTTTGATAAAACTACCTTTATGTCACTCATACTAAAAAGAGACAGCGTGGACCCATGGAGCCCAAGCTACAGCCTAAAACGCTCTTTTTATACGCGGTCTTTGTTATACTCCCCTTTAGCATTAAAGTATGCGATTTCAATGGGTAACGTCAATGTATTATAAAATGTTAATGTGCACTTCAGCTCAATAAGCTAAATATACTCTTTTAATTCATTATTTGCTTCATCAGAAGACTCAAAGAACATTGTCGCAATTACTGATATCTCCCTTTGTGAGTTCTGAACCCAGATCCTCATATGGTTTCACTTAAAATCCATAATTAGGTTACACGCTTTTGCATGAAATGATGAGGAGAAATGTTCACAGCTCCCCTGACTATAATCATGTAATACAATGCTTTATTTGTAAATGACCCAGAACATCAACCGCTTTTCTCAATGGCTTCCTTTAGTGCGCAGTAATGCAGAATATGCAACAGGCCCCTACAGTAGCTGAGGCAGTACCCCAGTATAGTGCACTTGCAAATTGTTTCTGGTTATTTAAATGTTATATCATATTATTTAATGCATTATACACACGCAGCATGGTTGTGTATGTATACATCAGAGTCAGAGGGGTTGGCCACTTTCTGGTTATTGTTGACCAATGTGTTTGTGATATGATTATATGGCACTTACTAATACATCCTTTGATGAAATTGTGCACCATTTTCTTTATTTTATAAGGTATACTAACTTGTTTACAAAGTCTTTTGTGCTCTCCACACACAGGGTCTGTCCATAAGATGGCCACTATTGAAGGGTCATGTGAAAAGGGAAATCACCTCATCTCCATGTGATTCCTCCTCCATTCAAGTACACTTCCCCTGCCATCTGTACTTCTTCTGTTGAGAGTTTATCTCAGGCTCAGTTTCTTTGAATGAAGGATACATCACATGGAGGTTATTTGCCTGATGGCCACATGACCCTCCATCGGCATATGAACAGAATTAGTGTTGATCGAACATGCTCGGCCGAACACCAGTTCGGCTCGAGCATCTCGATGCTCGGCACATGGCGGTATTCGGCCGAATACCACATGTGCTCGAGCGCAATGAGTCTCCTCCCCGCAAGTTTTTTGCCTGCTACGCAGCCAATAAATATGCAGGTAAGTACTGCCCTCACTGCAATGCCGTAGCCATGTTGGTTAGTTACTGGCATTACAGTGATTGGCTGTCCGGAATGCGTCATTGGGTACTATATAGCACCCGATGACGTGCGTTCGGCTCAGTCTTAGTCAGGGAGAGCTGTGCGGAGCAAGGGACAGACAGTGTAGGGAGTGATATAGGAATAATTTTATTAGAAAAACTTTTCAGAGACCCAAATGTCCTTTTAAGGACTATTGTTGTGTGTGGCAGCAGCAATATATATGTTTAGCGCAACCTGCACTAAATTGCTAAAACTTTACAGACCCAAAAGTCCTTTTAAGGACTGTTGTGTGTGGCTGCAATATCTATTTTTAGCGCATCCTGCGCTAAATAGCGTGCAATAGTTAGGCCGCTGCAGACAGCAAAATTATCTGCGCTACATCTCCTGTGTAACGTGTGCACATCCAAAAAATATCAGTGACATCGAGTGTACTTTTTCCGTAGATAGTGTCCGCTGTGGACAGTGACATTACCTGGGGTACATCTCCTGTGTAACGTTTCCACATCCCAAACACCTGTGACATTCTCTGTAATTTTATATTACCTGCTGATGACATCAGCGACCTTATCTGCGGTATTTCTCCTGTATAACGTTTCCATATCTAAAATACCTGTGACATTCCCTGTAATTTTATATTAGCCGCTGCTGACATCAGCAATAGTTAGGCCGCTGCAGACAGCGACATTATCTGCGCTACATCTCCTCTGTAACGTGTGCGCATCCAAAACATATCTGTGACATCCAGTGTACTTTTTCTGTAGACGGTATCCGCTCTGGACAGTGACATTAGCTCTGCTCCATTTCCTGTGTAATGTATGCACATCCAAAAAATATCAGTGACATCCAGTGTACTTTTTCCGTAGACGGTGTCCGCTGCAGAAAGTGACATTAGCTGCACTACATCTCCTGTGTAACGTGTGCACATCCAAAAAATATCTGTGCCATCCAGTGTACTTTTTCTGTAGACAGTGTCCGCTGCGGACAGTGACATTACCTGGGGTACATCTCCTGTGTAACGTTTCCACATCCAAAATACCTGTGACATTCCCTGTAATTTTATATTAGCCGCTGCTGACATCAGCAATAGTTAGGCCACTGCAGACAGCGACATTATCTGCGCTACATCTCTTGTGTAACGTGTGCGTATCCCAAAAATATCTGTGACATCCAATGTACTTTTTCCATAGACGGTGTTTGCTGCGGACAGTGACATTAGCTGAGCTACATCTCCTGTGTAACAAGTGCACATCCAAAAAATATCAGTGACATCCAGTGTACTTTTTCCGTTGACGGTGTCCACTGTGGACAATGACATTACCTGGGGTACATCTCCTGTGTAACGTTTCCACATCACAAATATCTATGACATACCCTGTAATTTTATATTAGCCGCTGCTGACATCAGCGACATTATCTGCGGTATTTCTCCTGTGTAACGTTTCCACATCCAAAATACCTGTAACATTCCCTGTAATTTTATATTAGCCACTGCTGACATCAGCAATAGTTAGGCCGCTGCAGACAGCGATATTATCTGCGCTACATCTCCTGTGTAACGTGTGCGCATCCAAAACATATCTGTGACATCCAGTGTACTTTTTCTGTAGACGGTATCCGCTCTGGACAGTGACATTAGCTCTGCTCCATTTCCTGTGTAATGTATGCACATCCAAAAAATATCAGTGACATCCAGTGTACTTTTTCCGTAGACGATGTCCGCTGCGGACAGTGACATTACCTGGGGTACATCTCCTGTGTAACGTTTCCACATCCCAAATACCTGTGACATTCCCTGTAATTTTATATTAGCCGCTGCTGACATCAGCAATAGTTAGGCCGCTGCAGACAGCGACATTATCTGCGCTAGATCTCCTATGTAACGTGTGCGCATCCCAAAAATATCTGTGACATCCAGTGTACTTTTTTCGTAGACGTTGTCCACTGCGGACAGTGACATTACCTGGGGTACATCTCCTGTGTAAAGTTTCCACATCCCAAACACCTGTGACATTCCCTGTAATATTATATTAGCCGCTGCTGGCATCAGCGACATTATATGCGGTATTTCTCCTGTGTAACGTTTCCACATCCAAAATACCTGTGACATTCCCTGCAGTTTTATATTAGCCACTGCTGACATCAGCAATAGTTAGGCCGCTGCAGACAGCGACGTTATCTGCGCTACATCTCCTCTGTAACGTGTGCACATCCAAAAAATATCAGTGACATCCAGTGTACTTTTTCCGTAGACGTTGTCCACTGCGGACAGTGACATTACCTGGGGAACATCTCCTGTATAAAGTTTCCACATCCCAAACACCTGTGACATTCCTTGTAATTATATTAGCCACTGCTGGCATCAGCGACATTATCTGCGGTATTTCTCCTGTGTAACATTTCCACATCCAAAATACCTGTGACATTCCCTGCAATTTTATATTAGCCACTGCTGACATCAGCAATAGTTAGGCCGCTGCAGACAGCGACGTTATCTGCGCTACATCTCCTCTGTAACGTGTACGCATCCGAAAAATATCTGTGACATCCAGTGTACTTTTTCCGTAAACGGTGTCCGCTGCGGACAGTGACATTACCTGTGTAACGTTTCCTCATCCCAAATACCTGTGACATTCCCTGTAATTTTATATTACCCGCTGCTGACATCAGCAACATTATTTATACCTTTTTAAAATAAATTGCGCATACACTTACAAATCCTACGCTACTGTACGTGTGACATACAGTGGATATAAAAAGTCTACACACCCCTGTTAAAATGTCAGATAAATAATTTCAGAACTTTTTCCACCTTTAATGTGACTTATAAACGGTACCACTCAATTGAAAAACAAACTGAAATCTTTTAGGTAGAGGGAAGAAAAAATATAAAAATAAAATAATATGGTTGCATAAGTGTGCACACCCTTTAACTAATACTTTGTTGAAGCACCTTTTGATTTTATTACAGCACTCAGTCTTTTGGGGTATGAGTCTATCAGCATGGCACATTTTGACTTGGTAAGATTTGCCCACTCCTCTTTGCAAAAACACTCCAAATCTGTCAGGCTGCGAGGGCATCTCCTGTGCACAGCCCTCTTTAGATAACCCCACAGATTTTCAATCAGATTCAGGTCTGGGCTCTGGCTGGGCCATTCCAAAACTTCTTCTGGTGAAGCCATTCTTTTGTTGATTTGGATGTATGCTTTGGGTCGTTGTCATGCTGAAAGATGAAGTTCATCTTCATGTTCAGCTTTCTAGCAGAAGCCTGAAGGTATTGTGCCAATATTGACTGGTATTTGGAACTGTTCATAATTCCCTCTAGCTTAACTAAGGCCCCAGTTCCAGCTGAAGAAATACAGCCCCAAAGCATGATGCTGCCACCACCATGCTTCACTGTGGGTATGGTGTTCTTTTGGTGATGTGCAGTGTTGTTTTTGCGCCAAACATATCTTTTGGAATTATGGTTTCATCAGACCATAACACCTTTTCCCATATGCTTTTGGGAGACTTCAGATGTGTTTTTGCAAAATGTAGCCTGGCTTGGATGTTTTTCTTCGTAAGAAAAGGCTTTTGTCTTGCCACTCTACCCCATAGCCCAGACATATGAAGAATACGGGAGATTGTTGTTACATGTACCACACAGCCAGTACTTGCCAGATATTCCTGCAGCTCCTTTAATGTTGCTGTAGGCCTCTTGGTAGACTCCCAGACCAGTTTTCTTCTCGTCTTTTCATCAATTTTGGTGGGACATCCAGTTCTTGGTAATGTCACTGTTGTGCCATATTTTCTTCACTTGATGATGACTGTCCTCACTGTGTTCCATGGTATATCTAATGCCTTGGAAATTCTTTTGTACCCTTCTCCTGACTGATACCTTTTAACAATGAGATCCCTCTGATGCTTTGGAAACTCTCTGTGGACCATGGCTTTTGCTGTGGGATGCGAAAATTTCAGGAAAGACCAATTAGAGCAGTTAAACTTTATTTGGGATTAATCAGAGGCACTTTAAATGATAGCAGCTGTATGCTGACTCCTATTTAACATGATTTTGAATGTGATTGCTTAATTCTGAACACAGCTACATCCCCAGTTATAAGAGAGTGTGCACACTTATGCAACTACATTATTTTAGTTTTTTTTTTCTTCCCTCCACCTAAAAGATTTCAGTTTGTTTTTTAATTGAGTGGTACAGTTTATAGGTCACATTAAAGGAGGAAAAAGTTCTGAAACGATTTGTCTTTGTCTCATTTTTTTTTTTACGGCACAGAAACATGACATTTTAACAGGAGTGTGTAGACTTTTTATATCCACTGTACTTTCAAGCACATATAGCATTATAGCATTCAATATGAAGAAGGCGAGCAGTAGAAGGCAGGGAAGTGGCCGTGCACGCAGAGGCCGTGGTTCTGGGCGCGTTGAAACTGTGCCTGCTGCCAGAGCACAAGAAAAACAATTATCCACGATACCTAGCTTCATGTCCCAGTTTGCAGGGCGGCGCAAGACAATACTCTCGAAGTCAGACCAGTGCGACCAGGTGGTCGGTTGGATTGCAGCAGATAATGCTTCCATTCGGTTAAGCACCACCCTGTCTTCCACCAAGTCCAGTCTCAGTAGCTAAGAGTCTGGTCAACACAACCCTCACCCTGATCTTCCTTCCTCCCACCATGGAGAGCCTTGCCAAACAAGTGATCCCACACTCGGATATTCCGAGGAGCTCTTTTCAGCGCCATTCCTTCCATTTGGGTCTCTCAACAAGCCTGCTTGAAGACGGACATGAGATCTTGTGCCCTGATTCCCAAACTTTTGAGCATCTACAGTCACAAGAAGATGATGGTGGGGAAAAGCAATTAGTGTTTCACGAGGTGAATGCTGATGATGAGACACAGTTGCCAATAAGTCAATGGCAATTAGTGTCTCAAGAGGTTGATGATGAGGATGAGACACAGTTGTCTATAACTGAGGTTGTTGTAAGGTCAACCAGTCAGGAGGATGAGCAGAGTGAGGAAGTGGAAGAGGAGGTGGTGGACGATGAAGTCACTGACCCAACCTAGGAAGGTGGCAAGCCGAGCGAGGACAGCAGTACAAGGAGGAGGGATCCGCAGCACTGCGACAGGCTGGAAGAGGCAGTGGGGTGGAAAAAGGGAGTAGGTGAGCCACACCAAACAGGCCCACAGGCCCCAGAGTACACCATTGCGGAAATCTCCCTTGCCAAGGGGTAGGTGTTCCGCAGTCTGGCGCTTTTTTGAGGAAAGTGTGGACGACAAAAGACTTGTAATTTTCAACCTGTGCCATACAAAAATGAGCAGGGGCGTGATCACTAGCAACCTCACCACCACCAGCATGATCCGCCACATGGCATCAAAGCACCGTAATAGGTGGGCCAAATGCCTGGGTCCACAATCTGTGTCTGCGGGTCACACCACTGCCTCCTCTTCCCCTGTGTTTTGTGCTGGCCAATCCCCTGTTGAAGGCGCAGGCCTGGATGCCCCCCGTCCTGCACCTGATCCTTCGCAAGCACCATCAGCGACCACATCCACTTCCATGTCCCAGCGCAGCGTACAAATGTCCTTACCCCAGGCATTTGAATGCAAGCGCAAATACCCAGCCACCCACCCACAGGCCATAATACTAAATGCACAACTTTCCAAATTACTGGCCCTGGAAATGTTGCCATTTAGGCTTGTGGATACTGAGGCCTGATGTCGGCGGCCGTCCCTTGTTACGCAGTCCCCAGCCGCCACTATTTTTCACGGTGTGCCGTGCCCGCCTTATACCAGCATGTGTCCTGTAACATCACCCGTGCCATGACCAACGCAGTTACTGGAAAGGTCCACTTAACCACTGACACATGGACAAGTTAAGGTCCACTTAAGCACTGACACATGGACAAGTGCTTTCAGACAGGGACGCTACATTTCCCTAACGGCACACTGGGTGAACGTTGTGGAGGCCGGGAGCGAGTTGCACCCTGGGATGGCACAGGTGCTACCGACGCCAAGGATTGCGGGCCCTAATTCCATCAGGGTTTCCGCCCCCACCTACGTTAGTGGCTCCAACCCCCACGTCTCCTCCTCCACTTCCTCCTCCACTTCCACCTCAGTATTATTCTCTTGCAGCACCAGTCAGCCATCAGTCGGTAGCTGAAAGCAGTGTAGCAATGCAGTCGGGAAGCGTCAGCAGGCTGTGCTTAAGTTGATCTGCTTGGGTGACAAACAGCACACCGCCGCAGAGCTGTGACAGGGGATAAGAGACCAGACTGAGCTGTGGCTCTCGCCACTCAACCTAGAACCAGGCATGGTTGTGTCTGATAATGGCCGTAACTTGGTGGCGGCTTTGGAGCTCAGCAAGCTCACACACATCCCATGCCTAGCCCACTTTTCCAACTTAGTGGTTCAGTGGTTTCTCAAAACCTATCCCAATTTGCCTGAGTTACTGGTAAAGGTGCGCCGCGTGTGTGCCCATTTCCGCAAGTCATCGACAGCTTCCGCCGGTCTGTCAACACTGCAGAAGCGCTTATAATTGACAACTCACCGACTGTTGTGCAATGTGAGCACACGCTGGAACTCGACGATACACGAGTTGGCCAGGCTTTGTGAGCAGCAGAGGGCAGTAGTGAAATACCAGCTGCAACATGGTCGTCGCCTTTGCAGTCAGCTTCCGTTCTTCACAAGCGACGAGTGGGAATGGATGTCTGACCTCTGTGAGGTTTTAAGAAATTTAGAGGAATCAACACAGATGGTGAGCGGCGATAACGCTATTATCAGCGTCACCATCCTACTTCTGTGTCTACTCAAACGCTCGCTGCTCATAATTAAGGCCGACACTTTGCATATGGAAGAGGTGGAAATGGGGGAAGAAATTACACAGGGTGATAGCCGGACCACCCTCAGTTCATCTTCTCAGCACAAATTGGATGATAAGGAGGAGGAGGAGCAGGAGACGGTTGCCTCCGCTACAGAGGGTAGTACCCATGAAAGTTTAATTCCATCTGTTCAGCGTCGATGGGCAAAAGAGGAGAAAGAGGATGAGGAGATTGAGAGTCATCCTCCTGATGATGACAGCGAAGTCTTGCCTGTTGGGACTCTGGCACACATGGCTTACTTTATGTTAGGCTGCTTTCCCCGTGACCCACGCGTTTTACGCATTTTGGACAACACTGATTACTGGTTGTTTATCCTTCTCGACCCCCGCTACAAAGAGAACTTCTCATCTCTCATTCTTATGGTGGAGAGGACTAGCAAAATGGTGCAATACCAGAAGGTCCTTGTGGAAAAATTGCTCCAAAAATTTCCAGCTGACAACACTGGCAGCAGAGTACGTAGTTCCTTGGGCAACCGAGGAGGGGAGACGAGGGGAACACACAGCAGTTCCAACAGAGACAGGGCAACACTCTCCAAAGCCTGGGACAGTTTCATGACACCCCGCCAGCACACTCACCCTGATGCGCGGCCTAGTGTCACAAGGAGGAAAACATTTTGGAAGATGGTGAAGGAGTATGTAGCAGACCGTGTCAGTGTCTTCAATGATACCTCTGTGACTTACAACTACTGGGTGTCCAAGTTGGACACGTGGCATGGACTGGTGCTCTACGCCTTGGATGTGCTGGCCTGCCCGGCCACCAGCGTTTTGTCAGAGCAGGTATTTAGTGCTGCTGGGGGCATAATAACTGATAAGCGCATTAGCCTGTCAACTGAAAATGCTGACAGGTTGACTCTTAAAAAAATGAACAAGGCCTGGATAGCCCCTGAATTCTCTACTCCACCAGAGGAAAGTGGCTGAACATAAAGGCACTTTAAATGTGTTTTTTATAATGTACTGAATACACTGTATTCCCATACAGCCCTTTTACCACAAAAAAGGGTATATGGTACAATCTTCCTTTTCTCATCCTCCTCTGCCTCCTCTTCCATCATATCAACATGCTTATTAGTCTGCCCTCTCTCCTAATATTGTATAGGGTCAGCTCACCAGCAGACCCTCACCTACAATCTTTTAGAGGGTCAGCTCACCTGCAGGCCCTCACATATAATGTTTTAGAGGGTCAGGTCACCAGCAGGCCCTCACCTTCAATCTTTTAGAGGGTCAGCTCACCTGCAGGCCCTCGCATATAATGTTTTAGAGGGTCAGCTCACCAGCAGGCCCTCACCTACAATCTTTTAAAGGGCTAGCTCACCTGCAGGCCCTCGCATGTAATGTTTTAGAGGGCCAGCTCACCAGCAGACCCTCACATACAATCTTTTAGAGGGTCAGCTCACCTGCAGACCCTCACCTACAATCTTTTAGAGGTTTAGCTCACCAACAGGCCCTTGCATATAATGTTTTTAAGGGTCAGCTCACCAGCAGGCCCTCAACCATTATGTTTTACAGGGTCAGCTCACTAGCAGGCCCTCACCTACAATATTTTAGAGGGTCATCTCACCAGCAGGCTCTCACCTACAATCTTTTAGAGGGTCAGCTCACCTGCAGGCCCTTGCATATAATGTTTTAGAGGGCAGCTCGCCAGCAGGCCCTCATCTACAATCTTTTAAAGGGCCAGTTCAGCTGCAGGCCCTCACATGTAATGTTTCAGAGGGCCAGTTCACCAGCAGACCCTCAACTACAATCTTTTAGAGGGTCAACTCACCTGCAGGCCCTGTCCTACAATCTTTTAGAGGGTCAGCTCACCAGCAGGCCCTCGCATATAATGTTTTTAAGGGTCTGCTCACCAGCAGGCCCTCAACCATTATGTTTTACAGGGTCAGCTCTCCAGAAGGCCCTCACCTACAATCTTTTAGAGGGTCAGCTCACCCGCAGGCCCGCGCATATAATGTTTTTGAGGGTCAGCTCACCAGCAGGCCCTCAACCATAATGTTTTACAGGGTCAGCTCACCAGCAGGCCCTCGCCCAGAATTTTTTCAATGGTTAGCTAAGCAGCAGGCACTCGCCCATAATTTTTTCGATGCTCAGATCAGCAGCAGGCACTCGCCCCTAATGTTTTAGAGAGTCAGGTATGCAGCAGAGCCTCACCCCTAATGTTTTAGATGGTCAGCTCAGTAACAGGCCCCCACCCGTAATGTTTTAGAGGGTCACCAGAAGGCTCTTGCTCCTAATGTTTTTGAGGGTCACCAGCAGGCCATCAATCATAATTTTTTAAGGGTGTATGATGCCCTCCTTTATGTGTAATAAAGGGTGCATTAGAGTGCCGGTTCCTTGTAATTTTTGGAAGCCCTGTCACTTAGTGCATAGGCTTTATGAGTGTAAGAGTCCTACTACCTGAACAATTGTACCACAATGTGAATGAGGCCCTCCATTATGTGATATACAGGTTGTATCAGAGTGCCCCTTCCTTGTAATTTTTGGCAGCACTTGCACTTTATATACAAGTAAATATACAGGAAAGAATTTTTCCTAACAATTTTTCCTCTAAAATCGATTTTATCTTCGGTTTTGTGCGTATTATTGTTAGTCTGTAAAAGTGGCGTACTACTCGAACAACATCGTTCCCAGCAGCGACCTGCGAGTCTGAGATGCATCCAGACATTTTCCCCCTATGCTGTTCTCGAACCATTTCGATGGTGTATCCATCAATTTATGACCTTTTCCTATGAACCAGACACACTCCCCTCTTCAGAGCAGGCCTGGTTTAATGCTTCTCCCATTGACTTCCATTGTCCTCGGGTGCTCGGTAGACCACCCGAGCATCCCAAGGTGTTCGACCCGAGCACCCGAACACCTGAGCACTTTGGTGCTCGATCAACACTAGAAAGGATCTGTGTATGGACAGCACTTTGTAAAGAAGGGGGTACACCCTATCAATAATGCAAATGGTGCAGAATTTCAACAAAGACTATATTAGTAAGTGTCATATAATCATCTCACAAACAAATTGGTCAACAGTAACCAGAAAGTGACCAACCTCTTTAAGAATCCAACTTTGTCCCTGTAGGAAGCTAGGTGACGAAATGAGGTCTGCCCCTAGTTTGTTCTAGAGTTATCTGAGGAAGTGAGAGAAGCTACATGTACTTACTCCACAGAGGACTAGGTCTACATTCCTGAGAATCACTATCTCTCAGAGATCCACAGAGAGAAAGCCATTCTACTTCACAGTACTCCAAAGAGAGAAAGTAAGAACTAGAAAGACCAAAATCTGCATGTCCGAGTACTAGAGTCAGTCAGTAAGGTATTTGCTGTTTAAGTCTGATAGAGACTTTACTGCAGTGAAAGGGACATTGCTAAGGCACCTTTCACGCTTGGACACGGCCCTGGCCAGCCATACCTTAATCCTGTACCCCTCAGCTGGGAATTACAGAAACGTTTTGAATGAACCTTACTGACAACCTTAGATTCTGCAGAGAGAAACTTTGGAAAGATAGAGAAAAGGAGTACTACAACCCCCAACTTTTAACTTTCTTATCTAATGTTGTCACGGCTGAGGGTGGGGGAAACCCTCAGCCGTGCGGTATCAAAGATAAGGGTAGCTGCTAGGCCAGGATGACAGGATCAAGGAGCAGGTCACCTCCTAACGCGTCCCTAATTCTGACCCTGACTCCTAACTGTATGAGCCGACCCTGATGGAGTAACCACTCCCACTGCTCAAAGCTCCCCCCAACACAAAAGGGGAAAGTTGGTGGAGCACAACAAACAATGGAAGGGGGGGGGGGAATGAAAAGTAAGGGGACACCAAACAGACAACGGTGAAGGAATGGCGGGGAAAAGCCACTCACCGCGCCATTAGCGGTGACACCCCCAAAATGCTTTTGGATAGGGACAATGTTTGTGCAGAGCAGAGACAATGTAGGGAGATCATAGGGAGAGTTTTTAGACACTGTAGGGAGAGTATAGATAGACTGCAGGGATAGTGCATGGACCGTGCAGGCTCAGTGTAATCACCTTGTTCATCTTGTTTACCTGCTGTGCTATTCATTCTTAATCTGTTCTGTTATACATAGACTTACCTTGCATCAGACTCATTGTCAACAGGAGGTCTAAAATATAGGCATGTTTATCTAGTTTATCTGCTGTGCCATTTAAACTTAATCTCTTCTGTTATACGCCGATCAGCTGTATGTAGAGATGGCGTGCTGTGCGCACGTGCCGTCTCCCTTTTCTCTTCCTGCTCACCGCTGCTGTCTGTGGCAAAGCACCTGTGAACAGGAAGAGAGAATGGAGATGGTGCATGGACTCTGCACGCGCAGTCTGCTCATACAGATGATCGGCGGGGGTGCCGGGTGTTGGATAGGTCTTCAATATTAAAAGCCTTGACAACTCCTTTAATCTATTCAGTTGTACATATACTTACTATGCAACAGACTCATTGTCAACAGGCGGTCTAATATATAGGTGCAGTTACCTAGTTCATTTGCTTAACCATTAATAATTAAAGGGTTATCCAACCCCTATAATGCCCCCCAAAATGCCAGGGGCCCTCATATAGGTTATAATTACCCTGCTCCATGGCACCCTCATCACTTCTGATGCCCGCATGGCTGCCGCTGCATCAAGACATCTGGCAATGGGGACTAGCCCTCTACCATTGCAGGTGACATTAGGGAGGCTTGTTCCCATCACGGCCTGCTTTTGGCTGCTTTCCCCATTGCCCCAGCGGGCCGTGCGGGCATCAGAAATGACAAAGGTGCAAGGTAAGTATAGCCTGTGTGAGGGGCCCGGACATTTTAGGGGGCATTATAGAGGTTGGATAACCCCTTTTATCTGTTCTGTTATATATAGACTTATTGTGCATCAGACCTCATTATCACCAGGCGGTCTAATATATGTTTTTCCAGTTCATCTGCTGTGCCATTTATACTGTACTTAGTTACATAGTTTCATTAATGATTTAGTGACTATACATTATGCTCAACAGACAGTTGTCTGGGCCCTCAAAAGGAATGGGCAGTTGCAAAAAGGTCACTGTAGCTGGCACAAGTAGCAGCAGAAGAAGGGGTGGTGGTAGCAGCAGCAGCAGCAACGAGCCAGTGCTGCCACTGTCATCTAGCAGTCATGTTTTGACCAACAATCTAGCTATACTGGAATGGTTGAACAGCTCTTCAACATCACCTCAGGTGACAACAGATACACACAGTCAGGAATCGGTGGGTTCACCACAGTTAGTTGGCATGGTCTAGGAATTACTGCCTCTTTATGTTGCTGCTCCATGGCACCTACATCTCATGGCCACCTGAGCCCTGTGGTGGCTGAACTGACACATGAGGAGCATGAGGATAAGGAGGACGAAATAAATGCCCAGGAATTCTATACAGAACTAGGTGGTTTATCAGTCCAAGTGACAGGAAAGGAGCAGGAGGAGCTAGAGGGCGACATCATAGATGACATCGATAGTCCGTGGCTGTACGCAGTGGAGATGGAGACAGGGAGTCCCTCCGAGTGCCTTGTGCTAATGGCCAGATGCATGTGGAGTTGCTTGCGTAGTGACAACCATATTATCATCTCAGGAGACAACAGATACACACAGTCAGGAATCCGTGGGTTCCTCTGACACCACACTTAGTTGGCATGGTCAGGAACAACCTCTGTGACTTCACTTGTCATGCAACTGCCTCTTTCTGTGGCTGCTCCATGGCACCTACATCTCACGGCCACCTGAGCCCTGTGGAGGCTGAACTGGCACAGGAATTCTATATAGAACTAGGTGGTTTATCTGTCCAAGTGACAGGAGATGAGCATGAGGAGCTAGAGGGCAACGACGAAGACGATGTAGATGACCTCGATAGACCATGGCAGTACGCAGTGGAGATGGAGGCAGGGAGTCCCTCCGAGTGCCTTGCGCAAATGGCCAGATGCATGCTGAGTTGCTTGCGTAGTGACAACCTTATTATCACCATTCAGCAGAGGGATGACTGCAGGCTTTCCACAATGTTAGACCCTTACTACCGGTCCAAAATAAGGGCCTTTTTTACACCTTCTGAGAGGGATGAAAAACTCAACTACTATAGAGACATCCTTTGTAGTCAGTTGTTCGCTGCCTACGTGCGCCATCGCCCATCCTCTTGAAGGTATAACCGGCAGGACCCTCTGAGCTCATGCTCCTCTGCCATAACTGCTGGGTGTGGGGGGGGGGGGCTGGAGCAGCATCAGCTCCATCAGCAGCAACTTAAGTCTTGAGTCTCTGATGGGCAGTTTTCTTCAGCTGCCTACTGAAGAAACCACCCAGCAGCAGCAGGACATAGAGCAGAACCTAAACCAGGTCTGACAGGGATGGTGGCATACTAGGACTGCCCCTTGTCACCCCAGATCCAAGATCCTGGACTACTGGGCAGCCAAAATTGAATTGTGGCTGCATATGGCCGAGTTTGACCTGGGCAACCTTTCCTGCCGGCAAGTAGTGTGGCATCAGAGCAAGTGTTTAGTGCAGAGGGTTGCATAGTTACCCCAAAGAGCTCACCTTTATCCACAAAATGTTGAGAGACTAACCTTTATAAAGATGAATCAGGGGTGGATCAAACAGGATTTCCACATACCGGTGCCTGATGAACCAGACTAGATCATTCTGGCAGTAACGATCTGACTTGTGCTGCCACACCAGAACATTGTGACAAATGGCTGTTACTTCTGCACATGTGCTGCTGCCACTATTCTGATTCTGCCACCGGGCCTGCTGCCTCTCCTGCCATCTGCTTTCATCTTGTGCTGTTACTGCCACTGCTGTTGGCCCCCTTCCCCACACTTTCCCAGGGCCACTATTGTGACACTTCATGTTGTTGCCACCCTCACCACTCGGTTCCGGGGCCACTATTGTGACTCCTCATGCTGTTGTGACTCTCACCACTCAGTTCTGGGGTGTCACGGAACCATGAACCAGACGTACAACAAGAGATAAGTGAAAATAAGAAGGCTTTATTGAAAATAAAGCTGTAAAGCAAAAGTCCAAACGAATGGTGAAACCGAAGCAGAGTCTTTGAGAGGCCAGAGATCAGGAACCAGAAGGGTAGTCAGACGAAGCCAGGATCAGGAACCAGCAGGGTAGTCAGACGAAGCCAGGATCAGGAACCAGCAGAGTAGTCAGACGAAGCCAGGATCAGGAACCAGCAGGGTAGTCAGACGAAACCAGGATCAGGAACCAGAAGCAGCAGCAGTCTTAGAAGCATGTGAACACAGGAGGACCAAGCAAGGAACTGAAGCCACAGACCTCCTATATATATGAGCTAGGCATCCAGCTCCTCCCAGTGGGAAGGAGGAGCCGCAGGGTGGAAGGCTACAAGAAACCCAGAAACCAAGATGGCCGCCAGCACATGTCAAACGAAGGAGAACAGCAAGAAGGTAAGACCATGACAGTACCTCCCCCTCAAGGCCCCCTCCTCCGCGGAGCAAAAAACGGTTTCTGAGGGAAGCGTGCGTGGAAGGCTCGGAGCAAGGCAGGAGCATGGACATCTGCGGAGGGAACCCAGGAACGCTCCTCTGGACCATAACCACGCCAATGGACCAAAAACTGCACCCGACCGCGGACCAGGCGTGAGTCCAGGATATTGCTCACCTCATACTCCTCATGATTGCCCACTCGGACCGGACGAGGCCGAGGAACCGAGGAAGTGAAACGATTACACACCAGTGGCTTCAACAGGGAGACATGAAACACGTTAGAGATCCGCATGCCAGGAGGAAGCGCAAGGGCATAGGCTACCGGGTTTACCCTGCGAAGCACTCGGAAGGGACCAACAAAGCGAGGCGCCAGCTTGGGAGTGGGCACTCGAAGGTTGAGGTTGCGGGTGGACAACCATACACGGTCTCCGACCTGGTAGGAAGGAGCAGGCGCTCGTCTGTGATCAGCCTGGAGTCTCTGGCGCTGCGCAGAGGCCTCAAGGGACTTCTGGATCTGTACCCAAGAAGCACGTAGGACGGAAAGGTGATCCTCCACCGCCGGAATATCCTGGGGAGAGAATACCTCCGGTAACACGGCAGGTTGGAACCCATAATTGGCCATGAAGGGAGACGTCCCAGAGGAAGAGTTCTCCGCCGTGTTCCTGGCAAACTCAGCCCAAGGCAGAAGGTCAACCCAATTGTCTTGGTGATCGGAGACATAGCAACGAAGGAATTGCTCCAAGGCCTGATTGGATCGTTCTGCGGCCCCATTGGACTGAGGGTGGTAGGCCGAGGAGAAGGAGAGATGAATCCCCAACTGGGAGCAAAAGGCGCGCCAGAACCTGGACACAAACTGACTTCCCCGATCCGACACAATCTCCTTGGGCAAACCGTGCAACCGGAAGACCTCACTGGCAAAAATCGTGGCCAACTCTTGTGCAGAGGGTAACTTCTTGAGAGGAACACAGTGGCACATTTTGGAAAACCGATCCACAATCACGAGAATGACCGTATGGCCTCGGGATGCAGGGAGGTCCACAATGAAATCCATCCCCAGGCAGGTGTGACCATGGGCGCTCCCCGGTGGCTATGGGTTGCAGAAGGCCCAACGGAAGGTGCAGAGGGGACTTACTCTGGGCACAAACGGAGCATGCCGCTACATATGCGGCGATGTCGGAACGTAGGGAAGGCCACCAGAACAGACGTGAAACAGCCCAGGACAGCTGATTCTTTCCAGGATGCCCCGCGGTCTTGGAGTTATGGTAGGTTCGCAACAACCGAGTGCGCAACTCCTCAGGCACAAAACATCTGCCGTTGGGTCTCCCAGAGGGAGCACCAGATTGAGCCGCCAAAATCTGCTCACCCAGGGGAGAGGTCAGGCTGGTGCGAATGGCGGCCAGGATCTGATTCGGAGGTATGACCGAAGTCGGAATCGACTCCTCCCTGGACAGCTCGGAGTACTGCCGTGATAGGGCATCCGCCCTGATGTTCTTGGAACCGGGTAGGTAGGAGACCACGTAATTAAAACGTGACAAGAACAGAGCCCATCTGGCCTGACGTGGTGTCAATCTCTTGGCCTCAGAAAGGTAGGTCAGATTCTTATGGTCCGTCAGGATGAGAACCGGAACCACCGAACCCTCGAGCAAGTGCCTCCATTCTTTAAGGGCCTGCACGATGGCCAATAACTCCCTGTCACCAATCTGATAGTTGCACTCCGCGGAAGACAGTTTCCGGGAGTAAAACCCACAAGGAAGCAGAGGACCCTCTGGTGTTCTACGCTGAGACAGAAGGGCGCCTACTCCCGTCTCAGACGCGTCCACCTCGAGGACAAAGGGCAACCCAGGGTTGGGATGCGACAGAATCGGAGCCGACACAAAAGCGGACTTTAGGGCCTCAAAAGCTCGGATGGCCTCGAGCGGCCAGACCTGGGAATTACTGCCCTTCCTGGTCAGATCCGTGAGAGGCTTGGCCAGCATGGAAAAGTCCCTGATGAACTTCCGATAATAATTGGCGAAGCCCAAAAAGCGCTGCAAGGAACGAAGACCACTGGGCTGGGGCCACTGTAAGACAGCCGAAACCTTCTCAGGATCCATGGAGAACCCCTCAGCGGAAATGATGTAACCTAAGAAGGTTACCTGGGATCGGTGAAATTCGCATTTCTCAAGCTTACCGAACAGCTTGTTCTCTCGTAACCGTTGCAACACTCGTCTGACATCCAGAATGTGGGCCTCCATGGATTCAGAATATACCAAGATGTCATCCAAATAGACCACCACACACTGCTGCAACAGGTCACAGAAAACATCGTTGATGAATTCCTGAAAGACTGCGGGCGCATTGCACAACCCAAAGGGCATAACCAAGGATTCATAATGACCGGTCCTGGTGTTAAACGCGGTCTTCCACTCATCGCCCGCCTTGATCCTTACCAGGTTATATGCCGCCCTCAGGTCGAGTTTGGTAAAGACCGTGGCCCCTTTAAGGCGATCGAACAGCTCGGAAATCAAGGGTATCGGGTAAGCGTTCTTGATCGTGATGCGATTGAGACCCCTGTAATCGATGCAAGGCCTCAACTCACCGCCCCTCTTTTTCACAAAGAAAAATCCAGCCCCTGCCGGGGACGAGGATTTGCGAATGTGTCCGCGTGAAAGCGCCTCCCTCACGTACTCCTCCATGGCCTCATTCTCCGCTACCGACAGTGGATAGACTTTGCCACGAGGAGGAACGGCACCAGGTTGTAACTCTATGGCACAATCGTATGGGCGGTGCGGAGGTAGGGCAACCGCGCGCACCTTATCGAATACATCCCGGTACTCCTCGTATTCAGGAGGCAACAGAGAGTCCGAGGAAGTACACAGCAACTTGACAGACCCATGGATGCAACTAGCCCCACACTGCGGTGACCACGAGAGGATCTCGGCCGATCTCCAATCGAAAGTCGGATTATGCTTCTGGAGCCAGGGGTACCCCAAGACCACCGAGTAGTGTGGAGACGAAATAACCTGGAGACAGACCGACTCTCTGTGAACGGCACCAATGGCTATCCCCACTGGAAGGGTCTCATGAGTCACGTGTGACGACAGAAGGGGTCTGCCGTCTATCGCCTCAAGAGCCAGTGGGGAACCTCGAGCCTGCAGAGGAATGGAATTGGCGGCAGCGAACACACTATCAATGAACAAACCACCAGCACCAGAGTCCACCAACGCCTGGGTCGTCACCGAGCCCCCGACTCAGGAGAGGACAACAGTGATCAGTGGTTTGTCAACACGGGAAACCGGGGACGAGGAGACTCCACCCAAGATCTGCCCCCGACAGGATCTCAGGTACGAGCGTTTCCCGGACGGTTCGGACATGTCAACCGAAAATGCCCACCGAGACCACAGTACATGCATCGACCCTCGCGTCTCCGGAGTACCCTCTCCCCCTCGGACAGGCGAGCAAACCCCAGCTGCATGGGTTCACCCCCAGACAAGTCATCCCCAGGTGGCGTGGGAGGAGAGGGAGGCACGGGTGGGACAGCAAACGTAGGCGCCAATCTGTTAGAAGACCTCCGCAGGCTCTCCTTAAAGGAAGGTCTCTCCCTGAGTCTGGTGTCAATCAAAATCAGGAAAGAAATAAGAGACTCGAGCTCCACTGGTAGGTCCTTAGCTGCAACCTCATCCTTCAAGGCATCCGAGAGACCATGAGAGAAAGCAGCGACCAGAGCCTCATTATTCCAGCCCACCTCTGCTGCCAGGGTACGAAACTCAATGGCGTATTCAGCTACGGATCGTGAACCCTGTCTGATGGACATAAGGAGCTTCGCAGCAGAGGCAGCACGAGCCGGCACATCGAATACCTTCCGAAGAGAAGCAACAAAACCGGAAAACTCGGCAACCACCGGATTGTTGTTCTCCCATAAAGGGCTGGCCCAGGCCAAGGCCTTGTCCGAGAGCAGCGAGATCAAGAAGCCCACCTTTGATCTCTCAGTAGGAAAGGCATGTGGCAGCAACTCAAAATAAATGCCCACCTGGTTAAGGAAACCTCGGCACTGAGTTGGCTCTCCCCCAAAGCGCTGTGGAAGAGGGGCAGAACCGGTCATACCCCGAAACACCGCAGGCGCAACAACAGGTGTCGGGGTAGACTCTGGCGCAACAACCGGAGCGGCAGTAGGAGCGACAACCGACCCATCGGCAACGGGAGCAAAATGAGCCGTGCGTTCAAGCAGGGTTTGCAACGCCACAGCGAACCGACCCAACAGGTGATCCTGCTGATCAAGTCTGGCAACCAGCATGGGTAGCGAGGATGGCCCTGTACCGTCAGAACTCATGGCTTGGTCCTAATGTCACGGAACCATGAACCAGACGTACAACAAGAGATAAGTGAAAATAAGAAGGCTTTATTGAAAATAAAGCTGTAAAGCAAAAGTCCAAACGAATGGTGAAACCGAAGCAGAGTCTTTGAGAGGCCTAGGATCAGGAACCAGAAGGGTAGTCAGACGAAGCCAGGATCAGGAACCAGCAGGGTAGTCAGACGAAGCCAGGATCAGGAACCAGCAGGGTAGTCAGACGAAGCCAGGATCAGGAACCAGCAGGGTAGTCAGACGAAACCAGGATCAGGAACCAGAAGCAGCAGCAGTCTTAGAAGCATGTGAACACAGGAGGACCAAGCAAGGAACTGAAGCCACAGACCTCCTATATATATGAGCTAGGCATCCAGCTCCTCCCAGTGGGAAGGAGGAGCCGCAGGGTGGAAGGCTACAAGAAACCCAGAAACCAAGATGGCCGCCAGCACATGTCAAACGAAGGAGAACAGCAAGAAGGTAAGACCATGACATGGGGCCACTATTGTGATTCTTCATGCTGTTGCCACACTCACCAGTCTTTTACAGGGCCACTAGTGTCTCTGTTTTGCCGTGTTGATATCACCGTTTATTTTTCTATTCTTCTGATCTGTCAGAAGAACATAAAAATAACAAAAAGAAGGCTCCTGAGCGTCCATAAGGCCTCTATTACACAGTCAGTATTTTGCATCAGCATTTCATCATGATTTGGAAGCCAAAAGCGGGAGTGGGTACAAAATACAGAAGACATGCAAATATTAAAATGCAACGTGTCATCTCTGTTTTGGACCCACTCCTGTTTTTGCCTTACCAAAACTGATCAAATACTGATGCAAAAAAATGATCAAATACTGACCGTGTGAAACAGGCCATTATAGTCCTGCATGCTGGACTGCATATGAATAAAACTGATTTTAGATGCAAATGGCCAAACCTCATGCAAATTGAGCATGAGGCCTCTATCACACGGGCCATATTTTGCATCAGGATTTGATCATGATTTGCAAGCCAAAAGCAGGAGTGAGTCCAAAACACAGAACAGGTGCAAATTCATGTCCATGCCAATAAATTAGACCTGACACTAACACTGACCTGTAAGGCTGAGTTCACAATTCTGTTATTTGGTCAGTTATTTCCATCACTTATTGTGAGGTAAATTCAGCAGCCAAGCCTACTCTCGGATTAGGTATCATGTGTAGCTCTGCACCTGTTCTGTGGTTTAGACCTGCACCTGCTTTGGGCTGACAATAACTGATGATAACTAACCAAATAAGTGAAGTGTGTACTAAGCCTAATAGTGACTCACGGTCATTCTACAGCTAACATAAGGGATTCAAAAGCATGTGTTTGCACTGCCACAACATGGATTAAAAAAAAAAAAATTCTCTGCTATTTTTGCGCTGTCTCCTTGTCCTTATTTTGTTCCACTAAAAGTCATTGGAAGACCTGCAGGGGTGGGCAGCATTTTTATTTTATTTTTTGCTTTACTGAAGGCTGCTGTATGCTTTTCTTTTGGTTTAGCTAGGTGTTAGCTAGGAATGTTGGTTGCCTGCACAATGATGCGCACGTCCATACTGCAAATGTGACCTGCCTGTAATTCTGATGCACAGTAACTGTTTTAATACCAGATAGGAATAGGTATCCATGTTGCTGCAATGCACAGTGATGTACACAGAGATACATTTTCCCTAAAGTTTAACTGCGGGCCGGGATAGACCTGATTTAACGCGCTTCGTGACAAATGAGTTTATAACAAAGCAAATTTTTGGGAGAAATTCTGTAAAAGCGACCGAATCGAATTTTTGAAAACTTCACTCATCTCTACTTATATCTATACATCGCTATTTGCACTGTGAATTGTTTGGAACTATGTTTTGATACCATTGAATGTACTACAATTCCGATTCTACACTTTAGTAAAGAGAGACTTGTTTATTTTCTGCAACTGGCCTGGTCACTGACTCCAGCACCATTTGCAGGCCATAGCACCTGCACCTCCTGCCTTGCACCCATACAGCACTAGCAACAACAAGGGCACCCCAACTACCACCAGGAAGGAGCCCCAACATCAGGGTGTGCCCCAAGGAAAGAAAGGGTGCACTCTACTCTTACAACTTGGTCAGAGGGAACATCCGTGTGAGGATTACTACTGTGAATAACTGCTGCAGCCACAACCTCCACCACTCCACTCTTTATGATGCTTGCACCACTACCATGTGCTGTGGTGGCAGAGGGGCCCCACAGACATTAGGGACCCTGTGTGACTACAGTCTTTGCCCTTATCTTGGGTCATAATCTCTAATGAATATATGACACCACTGTTCTCTGCCTCAGGCTTGAGTAACTTAGCAAGATTTTGTTGGCACCACATGAAGTTCCAAAGTTGCAGACCTTTAGGCACCCCACAGTCTGTGGTATGATTCATTCCAAGAGCCACTGTATTCTCCTTTAGAATTGCTTCTTATATCTATGTTGGCTGCCAGTCCGGGTATCTCCAAATGCCACAGAACCAGATGCAAATGCTGTAAGATGATTACACATGGTAGGAAGAAAATAAATATTCCAGGTACAGATGAAGTGTTTACCCTTAGACATCATTTGAACTGCAGCTCCACAAACGTTATATACCTGTTGGAATGTACGTGTCAATTAAAATATATAGGTCGGACCACCCAAACGATCAGAGAGCGCATGAACGATCATCGGTCAAACATTAAAAGAAAGGTATTAACACACAGTGTCTCTAGACACTTTTCAGAGATCCATGATGGAAATCCACAATTTCTTTCTGTCACCCCACTTGAATGGGTCCCTTCCTCATTTCAGAACCTGGCTAGGAAGGAGATGTTTTGGATCTATCGTATGAACACGTTAACACCCTTTGGCCTCAATGAGAGTCTTGAGTACACCAAATATTGATTAATCGTGCGTCCTGCTGGTTTATTTATTTATTCTTCCGTTGTATTCATTGTATTTTTAGAGCCATTCTATTTTCTATATACATCTATTTATTTACTTATCTATGTGTGTATATATATATATATATATATACAAGATTTATATATAAAAAATTTTTTTTTAATGTGTATATATATATTTTTAAATTGAGAAAATGAGGAGGCAGCACACTGTGTAGACAAGGGGTGCACGTCCGGCGAAATGTGAACAAGCACCTAGGTCCAATGAGCTAGAAGTAAAAAATAGCCAGCAGCACTCCAGGAGATTAAGGCAAACGGTGGTTTATTGGACCCAAAGTCAAGCGACGTTTCGACAGCTTGTTGCTGTCTTTGTCAAGCATGTCTTGACAAAGACAGCAACAAGCCTTCGAAACGTCGCTTGACTTTGGGTCCAATAAACCACCGTTTGCCTTAATCTCCTGGAGTGCTGCTGGCTATTTTTTACTTCTATATATATTTTTATATATATTTTATGTATATGAGACTCCCTCTGTATATTTTATATATATATATTTTATATCATTTTTTTATTTTTCATATCTTCTATTTTTTATTTTTTATCTCTTTCCTTTTTTATATTTATCACATACTTTTCTTTATCCAATAAGGGCCTCCTTACTGATTTTTACCATGTTCGACATATTTTTAACTATTTTTGTTATTACTATCAAATGTTTTTTGATATTTGTATATATATATATATATATATATATATATATATATATATATGGGTATCTATTTTATCTATTAAGTTCTGGCTCTCTAAGTTCATAATATAATATATTTGGCATGTTGGCAGCCCTTTTTCCTTAGCACGATTTTCTGTGGTGGAACGCATCGTCTCTGATGCGTTCCAGGCACCGGAACTTCCGTTTAGCACGATCCTCCATGGCGGAACGCACCGCCCCTGATGCGTTCCAGGCATCAGAACTTCCGTTCTGTACATTCTTTACACTTGCTCCTTTTTGTGTTTTCCCACGCCCCTTACTTCTTAAGTCCTTTTTCATACATTATCACTCGGTTTACATACTCCTTTGCACTGTTATTTTCGGCCCAGACCTGTCTCTTGTGACGGGCACCTGGAACGCACTTCCGGTGGTTGCGTTCCACACACCGGAAGTTCCTTCGGCTGGGCCCGTTCCCAGCCGTAGTGTTCCTCTTAGCCGTCTACATTCATACCAGGAATTATTAAGACTATTTCAGACGGTCACACAATCTACAACACATGTGTCGCTCTATGTTTCTAATACTTGTATTATTTTCATGTTGTGTATGTATTATCATTGATGTCACTTCCGGAAATGACACCTACTACCGTTTTGGCGCCAAACACGCCTCCTTTTTCACTCTGATTTTGCTATTTATGATTGCATGTTTCTCTAACCCTCTGTATAAGCCTATTACTGACTCTGCTCCTGAGGAAGGGGTTTATATACCCCCGAAACGCGTTGAGCCTACCTGATTTATTCACCTATTAAAGCGATTATACCAGAAGACCCCTGGTGTGGACTGCCGTATTTTCCAACTACTCTACGTACGAACCAGGCGAGGGAGGTGGTTGTATTGGGTGTCTTGAGCTTTATCCCTCTACACCCCTCCCTGGTGAAGTAAGTTTCGGTGTCAACCACCGTTTACTCTATTTTTTATATACTAGTTGCTTTTTGTGACCCCATAGGGGCTTTTAACTAATATATATAACAGCTTTTATACTTTTTTCCCCTTATTTTGGGATATTTTGCATCTTAGTATCTACTACATTTTATTAGCGGTAGGCGCCATTTGGTGATTTTTTCTCTTCATCTCTCTTCTTATAGTAGAGAATAGTTCTACAACTTGACATGTATTAGACCACACCAAAAAATTCACGAGACAAACCTCTGTGTCCATCTCAACAACATAGAAAACTTAAAGATATGCAGCCTGAGACCATAGTAGGCTGGAGTCACTGTATTCTTGGAAGGTATCGGGCAGGAAAGTATTGAGCCTATTAGGGTTTGCAGGACCTGATGGATTCCCAACTATCTCTTGGTTGAATTTGATGGACTTATGTATTTTTTCAACTGTATTAATGTAAAAGAAATCATCCTGTTAAACCACCGTTGTACACAGGACATATCAGCAATAATATTGCATAGGCTTTTTTTGTAAAGCAACCCACAAGAAAGTGATTGTTTTAAAAGTTAGGATTGTCTTGAGGCTCATGTCAGAATCTGGGCCCACTGGTAGATCTTCAGGTACTTTTGCAAGACAGGGTGCAGGAGCAGTGTTTTCATTTGGCCCAAGCTATGGATCTACCATGCTGCATTCGCATAAAACAGGAAAAAATACTGTAAAACAACTACATTTTGCTACTGTATATAGTAAACTGCATTTTTCACAAGCATTCTTTACTTATCTGTGTCTCGGTTTTAAATGCCTTTAATGTACACAGAAATGCTTCATTGATTTTACATGAGCAAAGTACAGATTTGTTATTTGGTCATATTGGTATCTTCAGCACATAAAGTAAGAAATTGTTACTTTGATTATTATGTGCATTGACAGGACTCAAGGTGTATGTTGTGAGCTTGTCTCAAATGAACTGAAATAAGATGCATCTGATGACGCACAGTACTACGGGTACATCCAAACAGCCAGGCAGTGTTATGCCATTATTCATGCCGCTGGCACTATGAGTAACTGATGATACAAGTAAACATAATGAACCATCTATACTTTATCACAGTCTACAGCATAAGCTAAAACCTTGTGTGATACAATAAATTCCATACTGATAATATACATCCACTCGGTCCACATTTCTTCTATCAGCGATGATAGATGATAATCATACCCTTTTTTATGAAAAGAATTGCTTATCACAGTCCAACTCCCCATATAGATGAACCAGTAGATGCTCCTGTTGTATTGGCATTTATATTAAGGGGTTCTCCAGACATTTAACTTAATTAGTAGTTTGCAATCACCTGTGGAGGGATGCTCTTTTACATAGTTCTTACCCAAGGGAGAGCATCGGAGCATAAAATGCCCCAATGGTAATATCAGAGGGCTGTCTGGGTGAAAATATGGGTATGTCCGGGTTCAGCTCTGAAAAGGGGTTTTCCAAGGCTTTACAAATGATGACCTATCCTCAGAACAGGTCAGCAGTTCGTGATCATTTGGGGTCCAAACCCGGCACCCCCGCCGATCAGCTGTTTGAGTAGGCAGCAGCGCTCTCAGTAGTGGTGCCGCCGTCTCTCAGCTTTTCTTAGGCCAATGATAACACGTTCATCGGTCACTTGGCCTAGGCGCAGCTCAGCCCCATAGAAGTGAATGAGGCTGAGAGAGATCCCAAGCACAGCCACTATACAATGTACGGTGCTCGCAGGAACACTGGGGCCTTCTAAAACAGCTGATCGACGGTGGTTTGGGTCTTAGACCCCCACCGATCGGATACTGATGACCTATCCAGAGGTTAAGTTAAATGGCTGGAGAACCTATTTAAAGGGATTGGCACATGAACAACATTATTTCAACTTAAGACATTATTCCTGGCATTGGGTGGAAATAAATGTTAAAGGAGCTGTCCACTACTTTTATGTTGATGGCCCACCCCGTTCACTTTAGTAGGAGCACTGGTTACCAGTTCTTTCTATTATACAATAATGGTGCTGTGTATTTCTGGTGCCTACTTCCTTTACAATAGGCGATCTACGTTGTCTCAAAGCCCTGCCATGGATGTCATGTTGAGGTTAATTCAGGAGTTTGTGTATTAGCCAGAGAGCTGTATAGTTCTGACCCTATCCATATCACATCCGGATGGGACGTTGTCAGAAGCAGGAGTTTCAGTAGAGTGTCAGGAATGACTGGGTTCTGAAGCGGCAAATCCATTCAACTTTGGGACGGTAATTATATTACAAACTTTCTTCTACAGGCAAGTTATGCATAATTAAGATGGGTTTGCAGGACCACCTGGGAAAAACCCCTTTCATTACTGCTGAGAAGGGTACAATGTGACAGAGGAGTGCCCCATGAATACAATCCACAGTATTGTTTGTTGGCTGCTATTAGCCAACCAACACAATATTTTTTGTGCCATTTAGGCTAATAGTACAGCCTACCTGTCCCCATACTCTTCTAACATTAAAGAGGACGTGTCATGCATTTACAAATCAAAAACTGCGCACTTTACGTAATTTCCGATGGCCCCTTGAGTATTCCAGTATTTTTTGTTGATGTTGACCCTAGTTTTTATGAAGCTTTATATGCAAATTGAAGCCCTATATGCAAATTGACACTGGTTTGCCATGGGAGAGGTGTGCCACAAGAGACACATTGCCACTGAAGCCAATGGTTGGCTGAGCTGGAGAGGGTGACTGTGCCTATTCCTGGGAGGAAGTAAACAAGCTAGGGACCGTATGGACCAACAGGAGCCAATGCACAGGGCCAGGGCAGCGGGGAGCAGGTAAGTATGAATCTTTTATTGCCGGAGACAGGCTGCAATCATTCCTAGGTATTCCTAGAAAACCCCTCTAAGTGAACAAATCAGTGCTCACCAGGAGAATGTCAACTGAATTTCATAAAGACTGATAGTTAGTGATCTATGTAAATGATGTTTTATGGACATTTAGCGATTAAAAACCTCGGAGAGTCTTTGGGATTACTCCTGAAACATTTTTTTTTGCCAGGTAACACTTTGCAGACATCAATATTAGGAGATTTACGTATAGTTGTTGTATATAAGTAGAAGCTTATCTGCAAGGTTTCAATGTAGCAGATTTTGGGTGCAGATTATGCACTAAAAAGCTGGAGCAAACTACAGTACAAAACCCTATCAAGATGCAGCAGACATGCTGTAGATTTTTTATATATGACATATTTTCACTGTGGGTTTTACTCTTTGCTACCCTTTTGCCATTGGTTCATTGCAGATCTGTACTAGATTTGAAGCAATATCTGTAGAGCATTTTCTCCCTCTTCATGTGAAATCACTTTTTTGACAAATCCCATTTCCTTCAGAGGTTACCTTTGAAATTTAGATTCTTTGCTTTCTACACTTTCGAAATACATTAGGTTGCACTTTTTCTATGCTTTGCACAATGTTAGAAGGGTTCATACTGTCAACGATACTTTCTGTCCCCAAAAAGAGCCACTTACAACAAATGTTCTATGGTATTCTTAAGTCCTAATGACTGGGCTGGAAAATTGCTTGGCACCTATGGTAAATTACACATGCTGGTTCCTAGTTGTTGACAGATGGTTTCCAGAAGTCATGGGTGCCTAACAGGTAGGCAGATTTGCTTTTTAAGAAACAGTTTTTGAAGTTCTACTGAAGTCATAAAAGGATTGGTCTCAGCACTGCCAGGGCAGCAAACAGATGTAAACCTGTGATGGGTGCTTTTCAACTGTATTAATTATGACATCGCTCATCATTTCACAATACAGTTTCTATAGTTTATTTAGCAGAAATAGTAGATTTTTGACTATATACACATGATGGTAATAACTGAGGTCTATGGTGTAAGACAATTGGAAAAGCCGAACATAACAAACAAATTTGACGCAGTGAATCCGTCCTGAAGATTTGTCCATACAGTAAATTATCATTTATCAAAATTAATTAAATTCAAAAATATAATATATTGGTCAATGACCATGTCTCATGATAGAGAAAAGCATTTCTTAAGAAAGTGAGTCATGTGATTGTATAGATGTTTCCTTCCCGATCCAGCGATTGAATGATCCTTGTCGGTGTACCACTGGAAATAAATAAAATAAGAAAATGTTAAATAAAAAAACTATATTACAAATATTTCACGCATACACTGCGTGCAGAATTATTAGGCAAATGAGTATTTTGACCACATCATCCTCTTTATGCATGTTGTCTTACTCCAAGCTGTATAGGCTCGAAAGCCTACTACCAATTAAGCATATTAGGTGATGTGCATCTCTGTAATGAGAAGGGGTGTGGTCTAATGACATCAACACCCTATATTAGGTGTGCATAATTATTAGGCAACTTCCTTTCCTTTGGCAAAATGGGTCAAAAGAAGGACTTGACAGGCTCAGAAAAGTCATAAATAGTGAGATATCTTGCAGAGGGATGCAGCACTCTTAAAATTGCAAAGCTTCTGAAGCGTGATCATCGAACAATCAAGCGTTTCATTCAAAATAGTCAACAGGGTCGCAAGAAGCGTGTGGAAAAACCAAGGCGCAAAATAACTGCCCATGAACTGAGAAAAGTCAAGCGTGCAGCTGCCAAGATGCCACTTGCCACCAGTTTGGCCATATTTCAGAGCTGCAACATCACTGGAGTGCCCAAAAGCACAAGGTGTGCAATACTCAGAGACATGGCCAAGGTAAGAAAGGCTGAAAGACGACCACCACTGAACAAGACACACAAGCTGAAACGTCAAGACTGATTTTTCTAAGGTTTTATGGACTGATGAAATGAGAGTGAGTCTTGATGGGCCAGATGGATGGGCCCGTGGCTGGATTGATAAAGGGCAGAGAGCTCCAGTCCGACTCAGACGCCAGCAAGGTGGAGGTGGAGTACTGGTTTGGGCTGGTATCATCAAAGATGAGCTTGTGGGGCCTTTTCGGGTTGAGGATGGAGTCAAGCTCAACTCCCAGTCCTACTGCCAGTTTCTGGAAGACACCTTCTTTAAGCAGTGGTACAGGAAGAAGTCTGCATCCTTCAAGAAAAACATGATTTTCATGCAGGACAATGCTCCATCACACGCGTCCAAGTACTCCACAGCGTGGCTGGCAAGAAAGGGTATAAAAGAAGAAAATCTAATGACATGGCCTCCTTGTTCGCCTGATCTGAACCCCATTGAGAACCTGTGGTCCATCATCAAATGTGAGATTTACAAGGAGGGAAAACAGTACACCTCTCTGAACAGTGTCTGGGAGGCTGTGGTTGCTGCTGCACGCAATGTTGATGGTGAACAGATCAAAACACTGACAGAATCCATGGATGGCAGGCTTTTGAGTGTCCTTGCAAAGAAAGGTGGCTATATTGGTCACTGATTTGTTTTTGTTTTGTTTTTGAATGTCAGAAATGTATATTTGTGAATGTTGAGATGTTATATTGGTTTCACTGGTAAAAATAAATAATTGAAATGGGTATATATTTGTTTTTTGTTAAGTTGCCTAATAATTATGCACAGTAATAGTCACCTGCACACACAGATATCCCCCTAAAATAGCTAAAACTAAAAACAAACTAAAAACTACTTCCAAAAATATTCAGCTTTGATATTAATGAGTTTTTTGGGTTCATTGAGAACATGGTTGTTGTTCAATAATAAAATTAATCCTCAAAAATACAACTTGCCTAATAATTCTGCACTCCCTGTATATGAAACACAGATGATAACACAGGAAAGTAAGGGCTTGTTTACATGGGCAGATTATCAGGCCAGAACGTTTGTGCAAGTGTTCGCTCCCACTAACTGTCTTGTATAAATGTGTTGCCAACGCTCGTTTGTCAGGGGATGTGAACATAACATAAACATAAAATCAGCATCTGTCGGCAGCACATTGCTTTGTGTAAACAGTGATATGCTGGAGACATACAATGAAACCATATGGGGATGAATGATCGTAGTAATGATCATTTGTCCCTATACAGAGGAGATGATTGATTTATGTAAATACACGCAATGAGTGGACAAATGTCTCTTTCCCAATCACTGCCTTTTGTTTCGGCCCATGTACTGCTTGTAATGTGTAATATATCTAGATCTGTGATTGACACAATGAAGTTTAGGTTTGGTAAGAGAAGCAAACCAGTTCCTACTGTCTAGAATTCCAGTGCTGGAGGCCCTAACCCTGTAAAACACATACATATGTATACTGATTGGATCCCATGGTTTGGGAACTTCCCTGGGGCCATGATTAACTTTAAAATGTCACTGCTATACAAAAAGTCTATAATATGACATAAATATGTGGAACTCATTTAGCAAGCATGTAACTTATTACTTCATATAATTTTTGATCATAAATGTATAATGTAACTTCCGTCTGCTCGGTACTGAGCATATGGTTTATATTTGAGTAAATGTTTTGTGGCTGCCTCATCATGTTTGATGGCAGAGGTTGGACCTTATAGTATATAATTTCCTATGTGTTGACAGTGATGTAATTTACACATGTCTGGTATACCTAGAAGACTAAGAATTTTCCAGGACCAGCTCTTGGTCAGCTATGTCCTGGTTCTTAGGCTGGGCCTACACAGCAATCTTAGGTTCGTAGTGTAGCAGTGTATCCATAGAAATCAATGAGTTTGCTCTGTGACTTGCAATTTTGCTGCAGCAGTGACCTCAGATTGGCAAAAATCCATCCTTGTTGGATTTTTTACAATTCTGGGGTCACTGTTGTGGCAAACTTGCGATTCGTGCTGTGCCGCCATTCATTTCTATGACTGCACTGCTAGACTACGATCCTTGGTCTTGCTAATATTGTAGGGCCTGTGGAGAGGAACCTCTAAAATTATGCAAAAGACTAAGTCTGCACCTCCTGGAAAATTTATTTATTTCAATTTGCTAAGAAATGCTAACTTCTTTGCTTGAGGCAGTGTCTACCTCTATTTTGGCTGTGCCCTCCTCCTGCCTGTTCAAGGGTGTTTTTAATCAGTATAGAATAAAGTTGGTTCCTTTCAACCTATCCAGAGTTCATTTTGTAGGCCTAGGCACAAGCAGGGGCATAGCTATAGGCAGGCTCGGACTGGCCCACCGGGGAGCCGGTGAATCCTCGGTGGGCCCCTTGCCTGTCTGCTTATACTAGTCAGAGGCAACCCCAGCTTTTTGCTGATTAGCGCTGTTGTAATAAACAGCGCAGCATTTACCATAGGCACAGTGTGTGTGTAACAAGCAGCCAGATGATCATGCCTGTCATCCAGCTGCATGTCCTCTTGTATCGCTGGCACAGTGCTGCAGAGGCGATCTTACTCATCTGTGGGCCCCCGCCTTCTGACCTCTGCTCTCACTACGTGCATCCGTCATCCAGCTGACACTGCACGTAGAGAGGGCTCTTCTGCCACCTGCCCGTGTTCCAGAGGCTGAGCAGAGAGCGGGAGTTCAGTGTGGGAGAATGTGATGACAGGGCAGGAGAAGAGAGGCAGGAGGCTGTGTGTCCAGCCAGGCCAGTCCCCAAGTCCCTAAAGTAATGGAAGAAAAGGTATTTACTGCTAAAAAAAAATGCTCATGTTTTTACTGTTCCCCTCTTTGAAAATTACAACTCCCAGCATGCCCTGTAAGATGCAGACCTTCAGGACCTGCTGAGAGTTGTAGTTTTACTCACTACTAAATGCCATACTCCTAGGCCTATTCACACCATGTATACCATAATAGAAACTGCTGTGGCTTCTGCTGCTATATACGCTGCATTAAATGGAGCTAAGCCATGAAAGGACACTGCATCAAAAGTGGACATGTCTGTTTTTGGGACAGTTGCGGGTTTAACCCCAACAGGACAGGGCCATTTTCCATTTTTTCCATTGTTTTTTTTTACTCCCAGCCCTCCCAGAGCCATAACTTATTCCGTTCACATAGCTGTATGACAGCTTTTTTTTTGGCGGGATTAGTTGTACCTTTCAACGGCACCATTTATGGTTGCATGCAATGTAGTGGGAAATGGAATTTTTTTTTAAATGGCGTAGAATAATAAAGATAAAAAAAGTTCCGCTACAGTTTTATGAGTTTTGTTTTCACAGCATTTTCTATGTGGTAAAACTGACTTGTTACTTTCATTTTCTGGATCAGTATGATTACATCTTTACCACATATGCTTAGATTTAATAATAAAAAACTTTGAAAAAACATTTTTTTTCTTTGCATTGCCATGTTAGCATCAATAACCTTTTTGTTTTTATGTCTATGGAGCTGTGTTAGGGCTCATTTTTTGCCGGACAATTTACCGTAGTTTTTATTATTCTATTTTCTTTAAACTTTTTTTTTTTTAACACTTTTTAATAATTCCCCTAGGGAACTTGAACAAGAAATTATTAGATTGCTTCTGACATAGACTCCAATTCATTAGCATTGGATTTTATCAGAGTTTCAGACAGGATCTTCTTGGGAACATAGCTGCTGCATCCTTGGATCATTCAGAAGAACCGAGCACCATCTGGGTACCCTGATCCCCACTAGGTCTTTGAGCTCCCAGACGTTGTAGTCACATTTGACCATGGTATCGGAGGAGTTAAAAGTGTGTGACTGACGTTATTGTCAATTGCATACATTAGCCCTCGGAGTCAAGCACTTAGCGGCTATAGCACCTGCTGCGCTTGCGAGTGGGCGCCATATTTAAATATCCAATGCACAATGTACCATATATTTAAAGGGTTCTTCTGAGATATTATAACTGATGACCTATCCTGTAGATAGGTCATCAGTATCTGATCGGTGGGGGTCTGACACACTGCGATCAGCTGTTTGAGAAGGCACCGGTGCTCCTGTGAGTGCTGTGCCCTTCTCTGTGCTTTTCCTAGGACATGTGACATCACGTTCATTGATCAAGTGGCCTAGGCGCAGCTCAGCCCTATAGCAGTGAATGGGGCTAAGCATGATACTAAGCACAGCCGCTATACAATGTACGGCGCTGAGCTTGGTGAGCTGTGAGGAGGCCGTGGCGCTACTGCGATCACTTCCATAAACGTATCCTGTTGAATATGCCAGGAAACATTTCCTTCACTTTGGATATTGTTTAGGCAGGCTGGCTGGGGGACTGGGTGGTTCATCTAGGACATGGAATGTCCATGTGTGACCGCTGTCCAAACTACTGACTGTAAATAACAGAAACCGTTATGAACTAAATAAGTTGCTTAATGAGAAACAATTTGATATAGTGCAGTGCACAATACTGTTCTGTTTAGCATACTGGTACTGTATCGTGTGCTAAAATGCATACATTCATGTGAGTGAGACTGAAAAATAAGCAAGTAATATCTCCAGCTCTAGGGTGAGCCCCCAAAATCATTTCCACTAGTGGACCCTAGGCACCCCAGTCTGACACTGGCTATAGGAGGTGCAGAGGTAGCAGGAGCCTGAGGGGGCCCAAAGACCCTTGTAGAGAAGGCATTGGTATTAAAAAAAGTGCATGCTGGTCAAGTTACACCTTTGGCTGGAGATTAGGTCAAGAATTTGGCATTGGGGGGTGTCGTTTCAATTTTTGTCTCAGGCAGCACGAAGGCAAAGTGCTTCACTGCCCCTAGTTACAAAGCACTGAGGGAAGAGGGGCCCAAGCTGAACTCTTGCACCAGGGCCCATGAGCCTTTAGCATGCCTCTGGGCACAAGAGAAAGGTAAGTCTCCTGGTAGGCTCACAAAATTTTATCAAAATCTGTGCTAAGAACCTTAATTTTTTTTTAACAGAGTAAGTAAAGCAACAATGCATTGAGAAATGTTCAAAATATAACATGTTTGCATGCATCTTAGTGCCTACGAGGTGATGTGCATTAAAATAAGGGATGCGGCCAGCTTTGGCTAGGCCCATAGAGGCCCCATCGTAGTAGATGCATTGGCCGCCTCTTATTTAGATGAATGGATACCACCTACTATTGGGGCTGTCAATTGCGCTAGAAGGCTCATAACTGATCTCCTGTCTCAGTTAGGCATCCGATACAATATATGATCAGTTGCTATCACGCAATACATTAAAAACATTGTTATCAAATACTATGAAATATAGAAATTTACCATTGCTTCAAAATCCACTTGGGCATCAACTAAAGCTTTGGAAATCTGAGCGGCTTGCTGGAAGTGTACATTATCTAAGAGGAAACACACAATCAAATACATTTGACCATATCTGAAAAATGGATAAACATTTGAAAGTTTAGCCATGATGCATTAGGGTGAGATGTTGGTCTTCACTTCCTATTGATAAAATGATAGCATCATCTCAGCTTGAGAACCGGTATAAGACAAACACTTTTATGCACCGTTGTCTATCAGAAACTAAGTAGTGTGCTTATAGCTAATCAAACAAAGTTATTCTCTGATTCTACCTTGCTGTTTACCCTGCAGATTGGCCCTTGATGGCACCTACCATCTGCTGTTCCGTGAATGAGTAAGTAATCCACTTTCCTGAAATTCTCTGCCCTGGACATCACAGTTGAATTCTGAAAAGGAAGGAGAAGTAATTCATTAGACGTGATTTCTGATGCACAACTAATATAAAAAGGCTTGTGTTTGGCGATGGCATTATCTCTTATGCAAGTCTATAAAATTACCTTTCTGTCTACAGTTTCATTTGCCTTTGGAAACTTTAGATTTGAACTTTCCAATTTTTCCACAGCCAAAGCCAATTCATTGATTTTGGACAACTGTTTTGCATGCAGCAAGATTAAAAATGGAATACAGCTGTGACCAGATAAAGCTAAAAGGAAACAGTTACTGAGATATCTAAATCCAGATGTCTAATTTTCCTGTCAAAATTATAGAGTTAAAGGGACATTCCAGTAATAATTTTTTCCTAAGCACTGGATAGCTGATAATGGTTAGATCAGTAGGGTTCCAGCCGTTGATACCCCTTTGGTTCACCAAAATTGAGGTCTTGTTTCCTCCATTTGAATAGAGTGGCAGCTGAGCATGTGCACTGCCACTCAATTAAAAGTATATGGGACTGACGAAGATGGCTGAGCACAGCACTCTGAATGAAGGAGCAGGGCACACGCTCAACCTCCAATCCATTCAAATGGGGGGCACAGAACCAGTTCTCTGAAGATTGTGGTGTTTCTAGCACTGGGACCCCCATTGATCTAGCACAGTGATGGCGAACCTATGGCACGGGTGCCAGAGGCGGCACTCAGAGCCCTCTCTGTGGGCACCCGTGCCTTGGAAAAAGTCTATGGCGTACCAATATGCTTTAGACTTTTCCTGCCATTCATCAGCACAGGACGCACTATGAATAGCACAGGCAGCACACTGAATGTAGGCTATTAAGCTATTATAGCTAAATGATAAAGTACATGGAAGATATACTATATTGGTATTCAGGTTAAATTGCCGTGTTGGCACTTTGCGATAAATAAGTGGGTATTTGGTTGCAGTTTGGGCACTCGGTCTCTAAAAGGTTCACCATCACTGATCTAGCATATCACCTACTCAGTGATAACTTGCTATTATCAGAATACTCCTTTGCGTTATATTTAAAATTCAACAAACCTATCTTCCATGATTTTTATGCAGAACGTGTGACCCTAGTGCTTGGCTGACAACTATGGAGCACTGTTGTCACCACCTCTGTTCATATTGTAAAACAAACAGCTTCTCTGAAACAAGCTTTAAATGGGTTCTAAGACCTCTTGGAAGACTCCCGTAAAATAAATCCCGACTCCCAAAATAAAAGATAGACACAAACCCATCTCAGTGGCCATAGTGGTGAGGATCAACATCGCTTCAGAGGTGACTGGGTACCATGGTCACATACTGTATCAAGTGTGACCATGGAGCCGTCTGTGGAGGAGTGGCAGGAGGTTTGAAAAGTATGCATCTACTTATTGGCCACGTGCATCTTATACATTCGTCCAAAAGACCAAAAATCCAATTAAAAAGTAGAGTAAGTAGTGTAGTAGTCCCATCCCTGTTCTCACTACTGATCCCAGTGGACTCAAAGTTCAGTGATCTCTTTCTTTAGCATACCATAATTTTTTTTCAAGATGTAATATGCATATATGTTATTTTGAACATTAGGAAGTTGCAAGAGCTGTTGACCACTGGTACGTATGATACATGAAGCAGAACATGCAGGCATAATATAGACAATATTTTAATTTAAGATGACACAAGCTCATAACTTAAGCCTTGTGTTTACTGATACCTGATAATTTTGAAGGTTGTCTGAATTTGTTGGAAGCCCCATGTATCTCTCTGTATAGATGGATGCTGTAATAAATCAGCAGTTAACAGTGAGAAAGAACTTAGAAGAACATAACATTTCTGAATACAGAGTAGGTATAATTGCATGATAAATCCAGCCATATGCATAAGATTGTGATCAGACAGAATGTGGCTGATAAATCTTCTGTTGGATCATCCATACGAACAACCCAACCATCAGCATGCCAGACTAAACTGGCAGATAATGATAAAAGTGTAGAAAATATAAAAAGGCTTGCACAAAGTAGCAAATGATAGCTGAAAAATCCAACCTGACAGATCACATTTTTAGTAGACAATAGGCCAACAAAACTTTCAAACAATAGTTGGCCAAAATGTTCCACATTGCCATTTGGATCCACTTAAAGGGTTATTCAATTCCAGCAATGTATCCCCCATCTACTGAATAGGGGATAACTGCTAGATCAAAAGAGGGTTATTTGTCCCCCAATTTGAATGGAGTGGTGGTCAAGCATACGCCCTGCCTTTCTACTTAATCTCTATGGGACTGTGAGATATATCTGAGTGCCATACTCAGCTATCTCCAGAAGCCTCACAGAGATTAATGGGAGGGCATCATGCATGCTTGACCAATACTCCATTCATGTGGATTGATATGGACCCTCTTTCTCATGATCAGTGGGGAGCCCAGTGGTCAGACTCCCATCTATCTAAAAGTTATTCCCTGTTCAGCGAATAGGAGATAACTTGTTACTGTAATATCCCTTTAAGGTAAGTTGCCATTATCAAACCTACATACCTAATACATAGTAACATAGTAACATAGTAACATAGTAACATAGTATATAAGGTATATATTTGTCCATCCAGTTCGGCCTGTTATCCTGCAAGTTGATCCAGAGGAAGGCAAAAAAACCTCTGTGAGGTACAAGCAATTTTCCCCACTTAAGGGGAAAAAAATTCCTTCCCGACTCCAATCAGGCAATCAGAATAAATGACTTACAACACTAATAAATAACAAATAATATATAAGATATAAGAAGATAAATAGATATAAACTAAGCAGTGTCCAAACATGGATTCAGTAGTTGCCAACAGAACCTCGACTGGGAAGTAAAGTTGGAAACTTCTTTTTACATGACCATTTATTTTGTCCTATACCACATATTAAATCATATAAAGATGTCAGATATGAGTAGCTGTCCGGTACTTTTTAGAGTTGCCAATCTAGAACAAGCTAGGGGAAAAAACAACCCAAAAAATGTATTCACTATTCACCCAAAAATAGACAAGCTCAACCGCTAGTGATTTTGGACTACACCAGGTGACAACACACTCCAGATGATATGGTTTTCAGTGGATGCCCGTCTACTGTCTCCTTCCCACCATCAGGGCAAAAAAGTACAAATGCTTCAAAGATGAGAAAGCTTCACACCGGCATTAGACACGTGCACCAGAGTAGAGCTTGAAAAAGGGCTTTTTATCTTCTGTGGCCCCAAACATTGCTGTTATATGTTATGTCTACGTAATACGCTGCACCACTTGGATGAATAAATTAACTCATTCTTACCGCAAAGTTGAAGTGCTTTCTCGCTTTTGGAGTATTTGCATGTGGCATTACTGTATATAGTGCAGGTAGACATGCAGTTTTTCTGCTCTATCAAAGAAGTTAAGTCACAGACTAACAGAGGTTTTGACTCCATTTGGCCTACAGCTAAGTTTACAGGAAACCATGAAAACAAGTGGTATAAGATTCTTAGAAACACTTTAGAAATTACCTATATGGTTTAGACCCCTAAGTATACACTTAATGGGGATATTCTGACTTAATTTGTTGTTAACTTTAAACCTCCGTCAATTTGCCAAAGTGGAGAACATCTACAAAGAGCATCTCTCACTCGAGAGCATATGGTACCGACACCTCCTTGATGTCACGCAAGAACTTTCCTGCAGATCACTGCTGATTGCTGGGTCCAGTAGCAGGACACCATCTGATTAGCTAATCTTTAAAAGACTATTTAGGCATTCTCTAAAGTCAATTAGCTCTTTATAAAAGTCCTTTTAACTAACAACTCCAAAAACATTTAGCAATGGCCAAAACTGCTGTCTACTTTACTTAAGGTGCTAGGATGAATACCTGTAAGATATAAGGGAGTACATGCATGGCGCTGCATTGATGACAAAGCCTTCTAGAATGACATGACACATACAGGAGATAAATGGATTGTATAGGTGATTTGCATATCGCTTAATGTGTTACTTACCATAATATTCCCAATTAGAAACAGGAGCAACAGCCATCCCACATTTAAAAATGCCTGTACCTTGGCCAAGGACCATGGATGTTACATAACCACCATATGACTGAGGATTGAAAGAATTACAGAACAGTTAGTAACAATGATGGAATGTCTTGTATGAAATGGAAAATCTTTCAATAAGTTTGTGAAGCAAATAAAGTTTTTTATTAGAAGGAATGTCAGAGAAAGACTTCTTTCAGGTGAATTTGAAGGATGATTCATATGATATACAGTACAGACCAAAAGTTTGGACACACCTTCTCATTCAAAGAGTTTTCTTTATTTTCATGACTATGAAAATTGTAGATTCACACTAAAGGCATCAAAACTATGAATTAACACATGTGGAATTATATTCATAACAAACAAGTGTGAAACAACTGAAAATATGTCATATTTTAGGTTCTTCAAAGTAGCCACCTTTTGCTTTGATTACTGCTTTGCACACTCTTGGCATTCTCTTGATGAGCTTCAAGAGGTAGTCCCCTGAAATGGTTTTCACTTCACAGGTGTGCCCTGTCAGGTTTAATAAGTGGGATTTCTTGCCTTATAAATGGGGTTGGGACTATCAGTTGCGTTGAGGAGAAGTCAGGTGGATACACAGCTTTTAGTCCTACTGAATAGACTGTTAGAATTTGTATTATGGCAAGAAAAAAGCAGCTAAGTAAAGAAAAACGAGTGACCATCATTACTTTAAGAAATGAATGTCAGTCAGTCAGCCGAAAAATTGGGAAAACTTTGAAAGTAAGGGCTATTTGACCATGAAGGAGAGTGATGGGGTACTGCGCCAGATGATCTGGCCTCCACAGTCACCGGACCTGAACCCAATCGAGATGGTTTGGGGTGAGCTGGACCGCAGAGTGAAGGCAAAAGGGCCAACAAGTGCTAAGCATCTCTGGGAACTCCTTCAAGACTGTTGGAAGACCATTTCAGGGGACTACCTCTTGAAGCTCATCAAGAGAATGCCAAGAGTGTGCAAAGCAGTAATTAAAGCAAAAGGTGGCTACTTTGAAGAACCTAGAATATGACATATTTTCAGTTGTTTCACACTTGTTTGTTATGTATATAATTCCACATGTGTTAATTCATAGTTTTGATGCCTTCATAGTCATGAAAATAAAGAAAACTCTTTGAATGAGAAGGTGTGTCCAAACTTTTGGTCTGTACTGTATGTTGCCCCTAACAAGTAATCTCTGCTTCAGTTGTGCATGGGTCCAATTTATCATTGACATCTGTATTTATGAAAAGTTCCACATACATTTTCAAGAGAAATTAAATGTTTTTGTCTTCACAGATAACAACTTTAAAAATCTATCCATCAGGGTTTGTCCCAACATCTGAGTTTGCCTAGAAAAGCTGCAACCAGACAGATTTTCCCCTTGCATGAATGAATAGCTATCTCTTTCATACAAGGATAACTTGAGTCCCCCAGAATGGCAGTGGCTCAAACACAGAGACGACAGGGTTCATTTGTTAAGCTGAAATACACCTTTATTAGGCATATTTCAGGCACAGATTGCGGTTAGTACCGACACAATCTGCAACTTCTCCCAGCTTACGACAGGTCTAAAATTGTGGGCACGGCGTGGGCAGGGAAGGAGACGGGCTGGTTGGCCCGTCTCATTTACCATTTTCTACACCTGTTTCAGGCAGGTCTTAATAAATGTGCCCCTACGTTCTAATTTATATAGGGGGGTTTCCAAATGTGGAACCCACCCTCAATGATGTCCATATATACTTACAGGACAGAGTTTGTCTTCTTAAAGAAGCACTCCCACAAAAATCTTTATTCTCTGACCTGTTACAAAGTTACATGATGTAACCTGTAGTGAGGGTAGTCTTCTCAACAGAGACTGCATTTATGAGTTATAACCTCCCTTCTGGTCCTCTGCTTTCCAAATAACACAGCATCTTATATGTTGACAGGAAGCCAGTTTTTCCATGTATTCCTATGGGAGCCTCAATGTCAGTCTCATAGGAATGAATAGAGAAGTAACTGTTATGTGTCAGTTGGAGAGGCAAGTGTTGGTCACTTGGCTGAGGATGAGAAGGGAGATTATAACTCACAAATACAGTCACTGGTAAAAAAAAAAAAAAAAAAAAAAATACCTTCACTACAATTTACATCATGGATCTTTCTAACAGGTAGAGGATAAAACATTTTGTGGGAGAGCTACTTAAAATCATTAGTTCCACACTTACTGATATCAAAAAGAATGTTATGCCTGGTATACTACCTGATCTTTTAATCTTCCACTCAAATGTGGAACAGTTGACACAGAGAAACATGATTTAGCTTCACCTCTCAGGAAAAGGGGGTAGACACTGAAAATTGATGCTTCAACTATTGACCTACCTTAGTTTTTTCACTGGATATAATTCCAGAGGGAAACTCCAAATTGAAATTGGAAAAGACTGAGCCATAAAAGATAGTTAATGAGGTTTCTGACAGAACTGGCAAGACTGATAGGGAAGACTGTTACAAGTGTAATATCAAAAGTAAAGATTTCAACTCTAGAATTACAGGAGAGAGCAATTACAAAGAATGAATTACAAAGAGAGCCCTATCCCAGTCCAGCACAGGAATCACATGTCGGATATGTCTTTCATGGATTGTGAAGCCTCTTCAGACTGTATTGCAGAAGGAGGCAGCTGGACAAAATTAAAGGGAAAATTACATGTAGACTCAAGAGCAGATAAAATCAAAATTACAGGCTCTGTCCTGATCCAGACGGACAAAAGAACAGCAGTGCCATAATGTACAGTTAGCACTCTGCATAGGCTTTTGGATGCATGGACATGGGCCCTAGTGTGGAGAAAAATATTGAGGGCATATTTGGTGCCAGATCTCCTACATTTTCAGGGAAATGTAGTATTACATGTCAATCATTCAGATGAACATCTACTCATACAATAAAAAGGATGTGTCTACCACAGCATGAGATATTCTTTGTCAGCAGGTCTCTAAAGGATATCCATATGCCCTAGTAAGGGTGACCATACGCATTAGTGTAAGGTTGATGTAAATGGACGATTTCAAACAAACAATTGTTTTTTAGGTGAAATTTAGCAACAAACAATTGTTTGAGCCACCCAATGACAGACCACCATTGTCTTAAAAAAAGCCTGTCTGATAGACAAAAAATCTTTCTTTGAAAGAATGTTCCCAGAATGATCTTTCATCCATCGCCTGGTTTCAATGAACCAGTATGAACAACCATAGAATCCAATATGGACTAAAATATGTATGGTCATATGTACAAAAAGTTCAGACCAACTGATGTCCAACCATCAACTAACTCCTATCTAATGTGTAGGGTCACTTCAAAGGCTCCCATACACATTACTGTATTGTTGGCCAAAGTTGCCAAGAACGGCAGGTTTGTCTGACAGTCTAATGTGTATGGGGAGCTCGCGGCGCTCTCAGACAGATGATGCCAAAGGAGAGAAGGATCGGATGAAGTGAATATTGTTGCCAGGTCCTTTAGTTCTCTCAGAAGATAAACCACCTACAGTAGTTTCTGGCAGTGGCTTTCTTCTCTCTCCCCATTGAATACATATACAACCCTGGCACACCAACCTGACCAAAAATCTCAGACAAGCTTCCAGGGCTGCTGAGCGGCGATAGAAGAAATCCTATTCTAAAGATCAATTCACCGCATACAAGCAATCCATCCTCATATTCAAATCCTCACTCGCTGATGCAAAACAGGCCTACTTCTCATATCTTCCCTGGCCCACAGCCCTAAACATCTTTTTAACACTTTTAACTCCCTTCTCCACCCCCCAGCGCCCCCACTCTCTCCTCTCATCTCAGCTGAGGACTTTGCCGCATACTTCAAACAAAAGATAGTCAACATCAGAAAAAGCTTCAGTACACAGTCCCCACATACCCTCTACACAACTGCTCGGTCCTCTTCTCCCAAAACCTGCTTCTCCACATTACAGAAGAAAAACTCTCCACTCTACTCTCCAGATCACATCTCACCACCTGTGCACTTGACCCAATCCCATTCCACCTCATCCCTAACCTCACCACAGTGTTTATCCCAGCCCTAACTAATCTCTTCAACCTATCACTAACCTCTGGTGTCTTCCCCTGTGCTTTTAAACATGCTACCATTACACCCATCTTCAAAAAGCCTTCACTTGACCCATCTTCTTTGTCCAGTTATTGCCCCATATCACTTCTTCCGTAAGCCTCAAAGCTACTTAAACAACATGTCCATTCGGAACTGTGCTCTCACCTCTCCTCCTGCTCCCTCTTTGACCGGCTTCAATCTGGCTTCCGACCTCACCACTCGACTGAGACTGCCCTTATTAAAGTCACCAATAAACTACTAACAGCCAAAACAAAAAAACATTACTCCGTCCTCCTTCTCCTTGACCTGTCCTCTGCCTTTGATACTGTCGACCACTCCCTTCTGTTGCAAACTCTCTCATCTCTTGGCATCACTGACCTGGCCCTCTCCTGGATCACATCATACCTCACAGACCGGACATTTAGCGTCTCCCACTCTCGCACCACCTTCTCGTCTCATTCCCTCTGTGGTTGTGTCCCGCAAGGCTCTGTCCTAGGACCCCTGTTCTTCTCTATCTACACTTTTGGCCTGGGACATCTCATAGAGTCCCATGGCTTTCAGTATCACTCTTATGCTGACGAAACACAAATCTACCTCTCTGGTCCAGACATCACCACCTTACTATTCAGAATCCCACAATGTCTATCTTCTATATCATCCTTCTCCTCTCGCTTTCTAAAACTTAACATGGATAAAACAGAATTTATCATCTTTCCCCTATCTTGCTCAACAGACCTATCTATCACGATCAATGGCTGCACACTCTCCTCGGTCAACCAAGTCCGCTGCCTTGGAGTGACCTTGGATTCTGCCCTCTCCACCTGCCGCCTCCAACTCAAAAACATCTCCTGCATCCGCGCTTTCCTTAACTTTAAATCTGCGAAAATGCTTGTACATGCCCTCATCATCTCCCGCCTAGATTACTGCAACATTCTCCTCTGTGGCCTTCCATCTAGCACTCTGGCACCCCTCCTATCTATCCTCAACTCTGCTGCCGGACTAATCCACCTCTCACCCTGTTACTCCTCTGCCTCTCCCCTCTGCCAATCCCTTCACTAGCTCCCCATTGCCCAGAGAATTTAGTTCAAAATACCAACAAATACATACAAGGCCGTCCACAACCTGTCCCCTCCCTACATCTCTGAGCTACTTTCCCGATACATTCCCACACGCAATCTCCGATCCTCACAAGACCGCCTTCTCTCCTCTCCTCTTATTACCTCTTCCCACATTTGCCTCCAAGATTTCTCCCGTGCATCCCCCACACTCTGGAACTCGCTACCCCAACATATCAGACTCACCTACAGTGGAATCCATCAAAAGAAACTTGAAAACCCACCTCTTCAGACAAGCCTACAACCAGTGACCCTGCTGCCTCTATACCGCCATGACCAACCACCTACTGTGTCCTTCTCCCATACCTTGTAGATTGTAAGCCCTCACAGGCAGGGCCCTCTCTCCTTCTGTACCAGTTTGTAACTCATCTTGTTTATGCTTAGTGCAATTATCTGTATTATGTATGTATACCTCTTCTCATATGTACAGCGCTATGGAATGAATGTCGCTTTAATAATAAATAATATTATTAATAATAATAATAATAATAATATTAATATACATGTTCGGCTGAACTGAATGCATATGGGGCGTCAAAAGAGATATTGGTTGGCCAATTGTTCAGACAACAGTTATTGAATGTGCATAGGCCTGGAGGCCTTAAGACAGATGGATGCTATTATCAGATAATCCTTTTTATAATGATGCTGGCAATTTATATACTATGTTTGTTTTTTCACCGGAATAGATACCAGTTTTTATATTTCTATTTAGTATTTTTCATGGTTGAAAAAAAATGTGTTTTTGGACTCTCTTTCACAATATCTTTAAACATGAAGTAAACATACTTATCATGTTGGGCTTATGTTCTTTAATTACCTATACTCTTCATGCTTTTCCAAAAATGTTTATTCCTATCTTTATTTTAATCAGTTTTTGCAACTGGTCATTTCCAAAGCAATGAATCAATAACATGATATTGCATTTATTGGTGTTTTAACTACGTTATGATTAATCTGAACAATCTAAAAATAAAAGCTAATGTAACACCAAATTCCTGCAGCTTATAAAACCATTATTGCCTTGAACAAAGTGCAATGATTTACTACCTCTTCCCTGTATGTCATGCAGTAAACCAAGTAAAACATTGTTAATCTCCAAGTGTTGCATCAATCCTTATGAGGCCTTTGGCACTAGTTTACCGAAGAACATAAGTTAAAGACTAGTATTTATCTATACATAAAAATGTTCTTTATTTTAAAGGAGAGTTATATTTGTCCCCACCAAGTTGTCTACAATTTACCTAAAATAATTAAATGGATTAATTGGCTGTTGGGCATTAAAGAGGTTACTGGTCTCAGCTAGTGATTGGCGGAGGGGGCATTTGCAGCCATTTCCTGTAGATCGCACTGGGACCAGGAATTGGAGAGCAGTGGGACAATGGCATCGGCAGTCTTAAAAACCACTGGCGAATCTAAATTCCACTCGGTCACGAGGGGAATAGAGAAACAAGAAAGAGGGGGTGGGGGCGCACAATAGGGTAGTACGTTCAAAACAAAATAAATTGATTGAAAAGATAAAAGGTGCTCACCTTTTAGGGTTGTGCTAGTAATAGACACAACTCAATTGTAGACTTATAGATATATATATAGACCATTAACCCAGGGCCGGATTAAGAGCATCATGGGCCTGGTGCTGAGGATTTTGCTGGGCCTTTTTATGGAACTGCACTCAGTGTCTTAATTACATATATATTTTATCGATACCATTAAAGTATTTTGTTCCTGCAACTACCCCTTCATTTGGCGTCTATCTTGGCAACATGGAGGGGGACCACGGGAGGGGGACCCTGAGGGTGGGGCACCCTCAGGGCACTATAGTGTCAGGAAAACCGCTTTGTTTTCCTGACACTATAGTGATCATTTAACATGACTATGAAGATTACTGTTTTCTAGCTGGCTGTGGACTGTGGACAACAGCAGCTAGAAACAGTAATTTTCATAGAGCTGTGTTATGATTTATGGACACAGCACTCAGCATGCTTAGCCAGTCAGATAGAAGGCTGGCTAAGCATGCTGAGAGCTGTGTCTAAATAACATAACACATTAAAGGGATTCTGTCACCAGGTTTCACCCCTGTCAGCTAAAAATATGCTGATGTTCAGGGCGTCTGCACGATTCCTAATGTGGGCTTATAAATGTCATCTGTGGGCTTATTTAGCTAAAAAACAGCTTTTACTAACCTGTCAGTCAAACAAATAAGGTGCCCAAGGGGATGTTAATGAATGCAAGGTGCCGGCCGCACCCGCCGCCGTTCGTGCCCAGCGCCGCCTTTCCGGACTTCTGCGCCGCCTCCTAATCCTCTGTGCCGCCTCTCGCTCTCCCTCCCTCCCCCCTCCTTCTGCTGTAAGATCTCGCGCATACAGGGGTTGAGCGAAGTGCCGGCGCATGTGCACTTCGCTGTAAGAAGCCAAATGGAGAAGTCTGCACGGGCGCATCAGGCAGAGCCCTGTGCGCAAGCGTGAGATCTTACAGCAGAAGGAGGGGGGAGGGAGGGAGAGCGAGAGGCGGCACAGAGGATTAGGAGGCGGTGCAGAAGTCCAGAAAGGCGGCGCTGGGCACAAACGGCGGTGGGTGCGGCGGGCATCTTGCACCCATTAACATCCCCTTGGGCACCTTATTTGTTTGACTGACAGGTTAGTAAAAGCTGTTTTTTAGCTAAATAAGCCCACAGATGACATTTATAAGCCCACATTAGGAATTGTGAAGACGCCCTGAACATCAGCATATTTTTAGCTGACAGGGGTAAAACCTGGTGACAGAATCCCTTTAAAGAAATTACTGTTTCTAGCTGCTGTGGACTAGCAGCTAGAAACAGTAATTTCTTTAATGTGTTATGTTATAGAGACTGAGCTCTCAGCATGCTTAGCCAGTCAGTAATTTTCATAGTGCTGTTATGATTTATGGACACAGCTCTCAGCATGCTTAGCCAGCCTTCTATCTGGCTGTGCTTCTTGAGAGTCACAGTCCACAGGCTCAGAAACAGCCTGTGGACTGTGACTCTCAAGATGCAAAGCCAGATAGAAGGCTGGCTAAGCATGCTGAGAGCTGTGTCCATAAATCATAACAGCACTATGATTGCCCTCCCTTCCAACTGGATGAGTTTATCTGATACCTGCCCTGCTCCAGAAGCTCCTGCTGTCTCACGGGCTGGTGTGGCTGAGCGCTGTGGGCCATGTGCTGGTCGAAACTGCTGAGTAGGTTGTACACAGCGCAGCGTGCAGGAGGGATAACCGCGGGCGCACTGAGGTCATATCCGGCGGGCCGGCATTACAGGAACCGCACCAGCTGCTCTGACGTCCTGCCGCCGGATATCCTGTGACGTATATCCGGCGGCAGGACGTCAGAGCAGCTGGTGCTGTTCCTGTAATGCCGCGGCCCGCCGGATATGACCTCAGTAGTGATAGGAAGTTCGGATCTTTCAGATGAATCGGTTCATTTGAATCAGCTCATTCAAATGAACCGATTCATGAATCGGATCTTCGGTTCACTTGCTGAGTCACTGACTGCTGAGCTGACTCGCAAGTGAACCGAAGACTCTAGGTGCTGGTGCGCATGCGCAGATGCTATCCATTCGATTCACTTGCTGCTGCTGACTCAGTCGGCTCTTCAGCTCTCTAATGAGTGAGTCCGGATCAGGAAGAGTGATTGATTATAGTGATAGTGAAGGGAAGCTGAGGCTGACGCCGGACAGGAGGACTCAGGAGCTGTCACTGTGGTGTGCATTGTTGTCTGTTGTGCATTGTTACCCACAGTGACAACAGTCTGACACTGACAGTAGTACAACGAACCAAGCGAAGTGAAATGTGAATGCACAGGGAAAACTATGTGCTGAACTGATAACAGTATTACAGTAACACAGTCACTGGCTGATAATAAAATAGTCCCCACAGTCCCCACTTAATGGAATCCATAAAGGAGATGTGAACCCACCCTTAGTTATATAGCTACTGAATGAGATGCCTTTAACATATATATCTCCTGAGAAGCCAATTTGATCCTAAAGGGTTAATTCAACCTGTAATCTAAACTCTGTGTCATCTGTCACTTCTCTTATCTCTCTGCTCCTGTCAAAGGCTTACATAGAAATCACTGGGCCCCATAGCAAGAATCTAAATTGGGCCCCCATTCCCCTTTTATAGCCCCTCCCACTACCCATTCCAGGCCTCTCTCTTTGTTCCATGAACTATGTTCGCTGCTGTTTTATGCCATCAGGGCCGGATTGGGATTACAAAACAGGCCTGGCACACAAAAGAGGCATAATAGATACAGTGTGTACAGATGTATAGTGTATACAGCAGTGTACTGATATGTGAGGAACGTGGTATAATATATGCAGTGTGTTCAGGTATATAGTATATACAGCAGTGTACTGATATATGAGGTATAAATTACAGCTCGTACCTCACATATCAATCCAATACTGTATATACAATATACCTGTACACACCATCTATTATACCTCGTACCTAACATATCAGTACACTGCTGTATATACAATATATCTATACACACTGCATATATTATACCTTGTACCTCACATATCAGTACACTGCAATATATATTATATATCTGTACATATTGCATCTATAATACTGTTTAATATATGCAGTGTGTGTGTGTGTATATATATATATATATATATATATATATAGATGTGAGGCATACAAGGTATAATACTGTAGGTGCAGTGTTTATAGAAATATGTGGTCAGTTATGCATTATAGTCACTGTGTGTGTGAAGTACATGAGGTTGTGGTCACTGTACCTGTCTGAAGTATTATACATGAGTGAGCAATGAGTAAAAACAGGGCATGGAGGGGGGTAAATGATGAAAAGTGGAGGACCTCCTCTTACCACTCCATTCCAGTCTGTATGGATCAATGCAGAGCTGATTGTGAACTTCTAATACTTGCTGTTAGGGGTTGAAGGACCTGTGATGATGTCATCACAGGTCCTGGCAGATGTACCTTTCAAACCTAGGAACTACAGCATTTTTGGTGCTGTTCCTTTGCTAGATTCTGCAGGACCTGTGATGCTGAAGATGATGTCATCACAGGTCCTGGCAGATGCACTGTTCTAACCTGGGAACTACACTTTACACTGTGCAGTTCCCTTACAGGACCTGTGAAGACTCCCTGTACTACTCAGACCTGCCAGTGCTTGCCTTGCCTCAGCTCTGATTGGTTGGTGGGCGGGGAGGGGAGGGGCTGGCAGAAGCAGCTTCCACTCTAGGATCATATTACGCTCCTCCCGAGTCCCTCCCTCAGGCTCCTGCTGCCAGCGTGAGGTGAGCGTCTCTGCATTGTCTGTGTGCTATGTGACGCTGTGTACAACAGAGGACTTTTAACCCTCCGACGGCCTTTTGGCTGGGGATGGGCCTATTTTATGGTAGGGGCCTGGAGCTGCAGCTCCATCAGCCCCTACGTTAATCCGGCCCTGCATTAACCACTTGGCGCACACGTAACGCCGATAGGCGTCCGGGCGGCGGCACTCTCAGGGCTCAGCGACGCCTATTGGCGTCATCTCGTGTGAGCCGAGATATCCTGTAAACGCGCGCTCACAGGAACCCGCGTTCACAGGATCGCGCAGTTCAGAAGTTCAACTACAGCCTGCCAGCAGCGATCATTGGCTGGCAGGCTGTAGCTTTTTAAAATAACCAATGAAATGGGTATGTCAGACGCTATTTTGTAAATAGCGTCTGATATACCTGCTACCTGGTCCTCTGGTGGTCCCTTTTGCTTGGATCGACCACCAGAGGACACAGGCACCTCTGTAAGTAGCACCAATAACCACACACACACATTACACCCCCCCTGTCACTTATTAACCCCTTATTAACCCCTAATCACCCCATATTAGACTCCCTGATCACCCCCCTGTCACCCCCCTGTCATTGATCACCCCCCTGTAAGGGTCCCTTATCACTGCCAGTTACTTAGCTACTTGTTAGGTAGTTAGCACCCAGCCCACCGCACCGCAGTCACTGATTAGTCGCTGATTAGCGTCATTGCTGTCGCTAATCAGCACTATATAGTATCTGTAAATGATCAAGACTGATCGCAATCAGATCTATATCAGTACATTAGGGTCACCTTAGGCTCTACAAAAAACGCAGTGTTCGCCCGATCAGGCCTGATCTTGTGCGCACACTTGCGTTCAGTCCGCCCCACCGCAGTGACAGAAATATTTTTTTTCTGATCACTGCAAAAACACTGTAAAATCGCTGCGCCGCTATAAAGATCACTTTTGAGCGTTTTGGATCTTTATTATCGATCGCAGCTTTACTTCGCAAGCACTCCTTTTTACTAGGCAGGTTTGCTCTTTTTCCTGGGTAGTCTCAGAGGAATACCCCCTAAATTTAGTTAGCCTAAAATGTCAAACAAGGGGTATTCCGCTGAAAAGGCCTACAGGATTCTGGCCGTGATGGATGAAAGCGATGGGGACGCCTCACCCGCTGAATCCAGTGGTTCAGAATATGAACCTGTAGACAGCAGTGGCACTCTAACCGCTAGTGAAGATGACGAGGTTTAGGTCCCTGCTATGGTCAGGCGTACCCGATCCCATGTCAGTGTTCTGCATACCCCACGTGATGAGCCTCATTTGCAGCAGAGTGGTGCTAGCGCTGATCTTGTTTTTGGTGCGGCATACACCAGCAGCGCGGCACATCCTGGACCTTCTACCAGCACTGCCGTATTCCCTGGTGAAGTGGCGAGCACCAGAAGGGCACTTCAAGCTGGTATGGTGGCACGTGCAGTAACTCCACCGTCGCAGCCACCACGTTCACAGGCCCGTAGAGACCTTAGTCTCCCAGAGGTGCTGGCAAACCCAAATTGGCACTCCCCTGCTTCCGCCGCACCCGTATTGCCCCCTTTCACCGCCCAGTCTGGAGTTCGCGTGGAGACAGCTCATTTAGGATCAGCCCTCGAGTTTTTTTAACTGTTCTTCACCGCGGATCTCTATGACTTAGTTGTGGCAGAAACCAACCGCTATGCCACACAGTATATAACCGCCAATCCGGAAAGCTTCTATGCCCAGTCTTTCCGGTGGAAACCAGTCACAGTTTCCGAATTTAAATTATTTTTGGGCCTTATCCTCAGCATGGGTCTAACAAAAAAAAATGTATTGCGGTCCTATCGGTCTAAAGACCCAATACATTACATGCCCATGTTCTCTGCAATGTCCAGGGCACGTTTTGCGGGCATCATGCGCTTTATGCATTTTACTGACAATAAAACCTGTCATCCAAGAGGCCACTCTGCTTATGACCGGCTCCACAAAATTCGGGCCCTCATAGACCGTTTGTCATCCAGGTTTGCAGATGTGTATACCCCGAATCAGAACATCTGCATAGACGAGTCCCTAGTACATTTTACCGGGCGCCTTGGCATCAAACAGTACATCCCCAGCAAGCGCGCCCGGTATGGGGTCAAACTGTATAAGCTCTGTGAAAGAGCCACAGGCTATACATATCGTTTTAGGGTCTATGAGGGAAAAGACTCAAAACTGGAGCCGTCCGGGTGTCCTGACTACCTGGGGAGCAGTGGCAAGATTGTCTGGGACTTGGTGTCACCCTTACTCCACAAGGGGTACCACTTATACGTGGACAATTTTTACACAAGCGTGGCCCTCTTTCGGCACTTACATCTAGTCGGAATTCAATGCTGTGGCACCGCGCGACCTAGTCGCCGGGGCTTCCCCCAACGGCTCTTTAATACCCGACTTGCATGGGGGGAGAGGGCTGCCTTGTGTGACCAAGAACTGCTCGCGGTGAAGTGGAGGGACAAGAGGGACGTTTACCTTCTGTCCACTATTCACGCAGACACGACAGTACAAATTGAAAGGGCAACTAGAGTCATTGAGAAACCCCTCTCTGTCCACGACTATAACCTTCACATGGGAGGGGTGGACTTCAATGACCAGATGTTGGCTCCCTATTTAGTGTCCCGCCGCACCAGACGCTGGTATAAGAAGGTGTCTGTTTATTTAATTCAATTGGCTGTCTATAATAGTTTTGTTCTCTACAGTAAGGCTGGGAGAAAGGGATCCTTCCTAAAATTCCAGGAAGAGATCAATTCGGAACTCCTGTATCCAGGAGGGTCCGTGCCCCAAGTCCCTGATGTACTTAGCCGGCTACATGGCAGACACTTCCCGAGTGTCTATCCTGGTACCCCAACTCAGCGTTCCCCAAGAAAAAGATGTCGTGTCTGTAGCAGGGCTGGAATAAGCCGTGACACCACCGTTTTTTGTCCTGACCAGCCTGCCCTATGCATAGGGGAGTGTTTCCGCAAGTACCACACACAGGTACACTATTAGTGTAGGGATTGCGTGACACAGGAAAGGCACACAGGGGTCTTAGGGCCCTTTCACACAGAGCTGCTACAAACCTCTCCTTTCACCTGGGACAAAGTGCATAATGTACTTCGCCACATCTCTGGGCGATTTGCGCTTTGCACATTGTCCTATGGGGAAGGAGAGGTTTGTCCTCTAAAGGTAAAAAAATAAATAAAAAAAATTTAAAAAAAAATCACAGCTAAGCAAAAAAGTTAATGTTCTGTTTCAAATGTTATATAAAGTTTATAAAAGTTGATGTTAATAAATTTATTGCGTTGCGGCCTGTTTTTTTTTTTTTTACCTTCTAGGTGGACCAAGCGATCAACCAGCTGCAGCACTGATCTGCATTCTGACAGAAGCATTGCGCTGCTGTCAGATTACACAAAGTCGGTGTATGCGGCGCTGCAAGACGAGATTTCTCCTCTGCAGTAAAAAATATACGTTTGCCGAGGCTTATGAGCTGAGGGGCGGTGTTCATATGCTTTGGCAAACATTTTTTATAAAAAAAAAAAAAAATTCTGGCAATGATTTATTCATCCACATCGATTGATGTGAATAGAGAAATCGGGTTAGCCAGGGCATACGAGCTGAGTGGGTTTGGATGTTGGGCGGAGCTCCTATGTCCTGGCAGACGCCTTTCCCCTCTTTTTTTTTTTTTTGCACATTTTCTGGCAGAGATTTTTTCATCCACATTGATCGATGCGAATGAAAAAATCTGTGGCTTTAATTTTTTCTTTCAGCCCAGAGGCTGAACGGAAAAAAAAAATCTACCCGTATGATCAATATAAGGAGAATAGCAGAAACTCCTAATGCTGGGCATACATGTAATGATTGTGGAGACCCTCAAATGCCAGGGCAGTACAAACACCCCACAAATGACCCCATTTTGGAAAGAAGACACCCCAAGGTATTCGCTGAGGTGCATATTGAGTCCATGAAAGATTGAACTTTTTGTAACAAGTTAGCGGAAAGGGAGACTTTGTGAGAAAAAAAATAATAATATTTTTTTTTCGCTAACTTGTGCCAAAAAAAAAATCTTCTATGAATTCGCCATGCCCCTCACGGAATACCTTGGGGTGTCTTCTTTCCAAAATGGGGTCACATGTGGGGTATTTATACTGCCCTGGCATTTTAGGGGCCCTAAGTCTGGGTTCACACCTGAGCGTTTTACAGCGCGTTCCTACGCGCTGTAAAACGCTCAACAGGCAAGAACCAATGATTTTTAAACCCCAGCAAGAAGCACCAGGTGTAATCGGTCTTGAAGTGCCAGCCCTGTTCAAAGAACTTTGTATTGAGAGGCTCTGTAAAGCAGGATAAATAGGCAAATAAAACTGAACTATTCGTGTCCTGTGGATGTTTATAATAAAACAAATCGACTTGTAGCAGCAAAATTAAAATATTGGATTGTGACCTGGAATAAAGGAAAATGTAAGAGAAGCATATACCATGTAAAACTACCGCCATGCCTCTGTTATCACATAATCTTCCTGCACTGTCGTTTTATTTCTTTTATTTTCTAAAGGCCCTTTTACGTGAGCTTTTATTTTCTAAAGGCCCTTTTACAAAAGTTCCTAATAATTGCTTTATTGAGAGTGGAGCAATCAACCCCTCTGTGTTGTTAAGAATGATCTCTAGTGCCGAATTTCCTTACGCTTTGTCCCAACGGATCAATTTTCCCTGAAATGGCAGTAAAAAAAAAACACCTCATCCAATTTTCCCTGAAATTGAGCGCGAAGAGGCCGCTGAGGCCATCTTGATTGAAGATCCCACGTGAGATCTTGTATGCGGTCATGTATGACGTCACCACGTCGGCCAGCGTGATGACGTCATCACGCACTTCGCAAGATTTCGAGCAGTGTCTTCAATCAAGATGGCCGCAGAGGCCTCTTCGTGCTCAAATGGATGAGATAAGTATTATTTATTCCTTTATTGATTACCGTATTAACTCCTGAAAGCCCACACAATTATTCTCAGATGCCGCAGTCAGTAATAAACATAGCATCTGAGAGGTTCAATGATGGGGGGATGGCACGATTGCAGTTCCCTGTCACTGCGCCTGTTACTTACAACAAAATGCGCTTTGTGACTAAGTAATTCGTCACAAAGCAAATTTCTTTCTGAAATTCGGCGAAGCAGCCGAATCGAAGTTTTCTAAACTTCACTCAACACTAGTTCATAGGAATGCTCATCCCCAAAAAATACCCCGATCCTTGGCCTGTGTAAAAGGGTCCTAAGGCTGGCCATGCACATTAATGCCATCTGAACCAGGCCAACCACCTAATGTGTATTGGATCTTTCAACTGCCCAATCCTTTTGTTCTTGTGGACAAAAACCCCAGCCAGAGGTGGAATGAGATGAAGCTGTAATATCCTGCACTTCTATTATTAAAAGGGTTGTCCCACGAAAAATATTCTACAGTTTTTAAACCAGCACCTGGATCTGAGTACTTTTGTAATTGCATGTAATAAAAAAATTAGCATAGCCACTGAGTTATTCAATAAAATGTATCTATATAGCGCCACCTGCTGTTTATTTATTTTTATATATTTCTTTGTTCCACTCACTGAGATGGCCGCACATGCTCAGTTTTATCCTTCAACTGCCTCCTGAGCTGTGATAGGGAGAGCTGAGACACACCCCCTGAGCTGTGATAGGGAGAGCATGGACACGCCCCCTGAGCTGCAGCAGAAAAGACACTCCCCTTGAGCTGTCAGCTTGATATAAATCTAGCAGAGCAATGAATGGGGAGATCTCTGGATCCATGTGAGGTACAGGGCTGGTTCTAGATTTGTTAGAAAGAGGTTGTCATATACTATATGATGTTTTTACATTAGTGATGGGATAACCCCTTGTTCCCATGTAAAAAAGTAAGAGGCCACAGCACACACATGAACACCATGCCCACTTCAAGCAGTTTATCAGCAGGGATTCAAGAGTCAATCCCCACTGATTTGATATGGATTGCTTACCCTGAGGATAAACTATCAATATCCTGAACTGGGAAACCCTTTTACCAGAGACTTTCCAACAAGTGATGTAGTCTTGCGAAATACACATATGTATGAAGAGCACATACGGCACACATACAATGTGCGTTCTTCATGACACAGAAAGCTCTTCTTACCAGCTGTCACCAATACATTAGCATAGATCCCAAGTCTGTTCTTACTTCCTTTCTAGTCAATAAAGACTGCAAAGCAAACAACATAATGCTGTTCGAAAGAATAATAGACGTAGACATGGCAAGATTACAAGACACTTGACCACAAACCACTAGAGAAAACCTGGGTCTAAATAGGACAGAGGATTCAGCTTGATACAATGTGGGAAGCGATAGCACTAACTGAGTGCTATCATCTGGTTACTAGCGTACAGTATATATTCCCAGCAGATAACTGATATGGTATGGAGAATTTCAAATAGCACTCAAAGGATATGTTGTAAAATGCCATAATATGCCATAACATTATTAATGGCAGATATCTCACCTCTGGGACCTCTACTGATCTAGAGAACAAAGGAACCAAAGTCCTTTTAGCTTTTTTACAAGCCCATTCAATTATGAGGCTATGTTGCAGTTGCATACTTACAAACACTGAGAGGCTACTTTCACATCTGCGTTTTTGCTGGATCAGTCATGGATCAGCAAAAACGCTTCCGTCATGATAATACAACCGTCTGCATCTGTTAGGAATGGATCCGGATGTATTATCTCTAAAATAGCCAAGACGGATACGGGACTAAAACTATTGTAAGTCAATGGGGGACGGATCCGTTTTCTTTTGTGTTCGAGAAAATGGATCTGGCACCATTGACTTATATTGTGTGTCGTGATGGATCCATCTTGCTCCGCATCCCATGCCGGACAGAAAAACACTGCTTGCAGCATTTTTCTGTCCGCGATGGGAACGCAACCAAATGAAATGGAATGCATTCTGGTGCACTCCGTTTCCTTCACTTCAGTTTTGTCCACATTGACAATGAATGGGGACAAAACTGAAGCATTTTCCTCTTCTATTGAGATCCTATGACTGATCTCAATAGCGGAAAGGGAAAGTGCAGGTGTGAAAGTAGCCTTACTGGTGAATTTAGGGCACGTAAGCCATGCCCAGGGAATGCCAAAAACCACCTGGGTATGCTCATGCATGGGCAGCGTTTACACAATACCCAGCCTCTGGAAATGTGGGACTGTTGCCAACTACTTAGTTACCTAGGCAGTGGCTGTCCAAGAGCATCCCTGCGTAAGATCAGTTGGTGATCAGGTGATATGCATCACTTACTACAGTGTCAGTATCCCATTAATGTGATTGTCAACAACACAATTTTTGTTATCTGAATAGTTCCAAACTTCCACCCTGATTCATTTCATGATATCTCATCAGAGGGGTCAAATGTCCTGCTTATCCATAGAGTAAATAATAAAATACCAGGCCAAACAGCCTGGTCTGCAGCCACCACTAGATGGCGCTTATGAGACAATTGCATACTGTTTACAGATAATATACAGGGTGGGCCATTTATATGGATACACCTTAATAAAATGGGAATGGTTGGTGATATTAACTTCCTGTTTGTGGCACATTATTATATGTGAGGGGGGAAACTTTTCAAGATGGGTGGTGACCATGGCGGCCATTTTGAAGTCGGCCATTTTGAATCCAACTTTTGTTTTTTCAATAGAAAGAGGGTGATTTGACACATCAAACTTATTGGGAATTTCACAAGAAAAACAATGGTGTGCTTGGTTTTAACGTAACTTTATTCTTTCATGAGTTATTTACAAGTTTCTGACCACTTACAAAATGTGTTCAATGTGCTGCCCATTGTGTTGGATTGTCAATGCAACCCTTTTCTCCCACTCTTCACACACTGATAGCAACACCGCAGGAGAAATGCTAGCACAGGCTTCCAGTATCCGCAGTTTCAGGTGCTGCACATCTCGTATCATCTGAAGGCAATCGTCTATGCTGTGAAGATACAAGATGTGCAGCACCTGAAACTACGGATACTGGAAGCCTGTTCTAGCATTTCTCCTGCGGTGTTGCTATCAGTGTGTGAAGAGTGGGAGAAGAGGGTTGCATTGACAATCCAACACAATGGGCAGCACATTGAACACATTTTATAAGTGGTCAGAAACTTGTAAATAACTCATGAAAGAATAAAGTTACGTTAAAACCAAGCACACCATTGTTTTTCTTGTGAAATTCCTAAAAGTTTGATGTGTCACATGACCCTCTTCCTATTGAAAAAACAAAAGTTGGATTCAAAATGGCCGACTTCAAAATGGCCACCATGGTCACCACCCATCTTGAAAAGTTTCCCCCCTCACACATACTAATGTGCCACAAACAGGAAGTTAATATCACCAACCATTCCCATTTTATTAAGGTGTATCCATATAAATGGCCCACCCTGTACATGCAAAAATAATACAGTATTGCAGGCAAACAGAAATTTATCAATTCCCTTTATGGCTGTATGAAGGGAAGCAGAATATTTGAATCTCTATTAGAAAAACTGAGCTCTAACCTGCAAGAAACATATATAATGCTCTGCATAAAGTGTTGACCCACTGTGTTGATCAAAGGGGTTGTCGGACCGATTAATTTTATCTTTTTAAAAAAAGCCTCACAATGGTTAAAAATAATAAAATAAGTCATACTTGCCTTACCAATCCCGCCTCCTCGATATGCAGGAAATGAACTGTCAGCCAATCATCGGCTAAGATAGGTCACCACTGCAAGTGGTAATTTTCTGCATGCTGAGAGGGACCAGGAAGTCAAGACTAACTGTATATCATGAAACATCGGAGCGGGAGTGACGGCATATTGGTAGGTTGAGTGTGACTTATAATTATTATTATTTTAAACCTTTGTGAGCATTTTTAAAATGTAATTGGCTGGACAACCCCTTGTAGATAGATAGCAGTATTACTCTATAAAGAGCCCCTGTATTGTGGGCTGAAATCTTACATTTGCAATATACACAATCAATGAACCCTCTCAACCAGTCAGGTCAAGTGTTAAAGGTTTTTTTTTCAGGGAAAAACGAGCCAGATAATGTTAAAGAACACAAAGAAGCATTACTCACCTCCAGTGATCCCCTGCAGCTGCCACTCTGACATGTCACGGCTGCTCTCCACTTCCTTTTTCAGTTTTTAATTGCCAGGAAAGGCCAGATCAGCCAATAACTGGCTAAACAGGTCACTGTTAGGGCAACTGATTGGAAGAGCAGGCTTTCTTGGCATTTCCAGTGTGTTGATCTGGTACAGGAAGTGGAAAGCAGCGGAGACCACAGCAATGTTAGAGTAGCAGAGGCAGGGGATCAGTAGAGGTGAGTAATGCTGCTTCGTTATTTTAACATTGTCTAGCCTGTTTTTTAAAAACATTTCTCCCTGGAAATCCTCTTAAAATGGCATTCCCATCTCAGACAATGGGGGCATATCTCTAGGATATGCCTCCATTGTCTGATAGGTGTGGGTCCCACCTCTGGGACCTGCACCTACAGTACACCGAGAACGGAGCCGGGAAGGTGGTGTCAGGAGGACCCTGGGTTTTCTGGGTTACAGCCACCACCAAGCGCGCTCCCCGTAGTAGTAAATGGGAGCGCACCCCGATTGCGCGGCCACCGCTCCCGTTAATTTCTTTGAGGCAGACAAAAATAGCCGAACCAGTGCTCAGCTATTTTCGGCGGCCCCATAGAAATTAATGGAGAAACAAAGAAACATAGAATGTGTCGGCAGATAAGAACCATTTGGCCCATCTAGTCTGCCCAATATACTGAGTACTATGGATAGCCCCTTGCCCTATCTTATATGAAGGATGGCCTTGTGCCTATCCCATGCATGCTTAAACTCCTTCACTGTATTTGCAGCTACCACTTCTGCAGGAAGGCTATTCCATGCATCCACTACTCTCTCAGTAAAGTAATACTTCCTGATATTACTTTTAAACCTTTGCCCCTCTAATTTAAAACTATGTCCTCTTGTAGCAGTTTTTCTTCTTTTAAATATTCTCTCCTCTTTTACCTTGTTGATTCCCTTTATGTATTTAAAAGTTTCTATCACATCCCCTCTGTCTCGTCTTTCTTCCAAGCTATACATGTTAAGGTCCTTTAATCATTTCATGGTAAGTTTTATCCTGCAATCCATGTACCAGTTTAGTAGCTCTTCTCTGAACTCTCTCCAAAGGATCAATATCCTTCTGGAGATATGGTCTCCAGTACTGAGCACAATACTCCAAATGAGGTCTCACTGGTGCTCTGTAGAGCGGCATGAGCACCTCCCTCTTTCTACTAGTAATGCCTCTCCCTATACACCCAAGCATTCTGCTAGCATTTCCTGCTGCTCTATGACATTGTCTGCCTACCTTTAAGTCTTCTGAAATAATGACCCCTAAATCCCTTTGCTCAGATACTGAGGTTAGGACTGTATCACTGATTTTATATTCTGCTCTTGGGTTTTTACGCCCCAGGTGCATTATTTTGCACTTATTCACATTAAATTTTAGTTGCCAGATTTTTGACCATTCCTCTAGTTTTCCTAAATCCTTTTCCATTTGGTGTATCCCTCCAGGAACATCAACCCTGTTACAAATCTTTGTGTCATCAGCAAAAAGACACACCTTACCATCGAGGCCTTCTGCAATTTCGCTGATAAAGATATTAAACAATATGGGTCCCAGAACAGATCCCTGAGGTACCCCACTGGTAACAAGACCTTGGTCTGAATATACTCCATTGACTACAACCCTCTGTTGCCTGTCCCTCAGCCACTGCCTAATCCATTCAACAATATGGGAGTCCAAGCCCAAAGACTGCAATTTATTGATAAGCCTTCTGTGTGGGACAGTATCGAAAGTCTTACTGAAGTCTAGATAAGCGATGTCTACTGCACCTCCGCCATCTATTGTTTTAGTCACCCAATCAAAAAAATCAATAAGATTAGTTTGACATGATCTCCCTGAAGTAAACCCATGCTGTTTTTCATCTTTCAATCCATGGGATTTTAGATGTTCCACAATCCTCTCCTTAAGTATGGTTTCCATTAATTTCCCCACTATTGATGTCAGGCTTACTGGCCTATAGTTGCCCGATTCCTCCCTACTACCTTTCTTGTGAATCGGCACAACATTTGCTAATTTCCAATCTTCTAGGACGACTCCTGTTGCCAGTGATTGGTTAAATAAATCTGTTAATGGTTTTGCTAGTTCACCGCTGAGCTCTTTTAATAGCTTTGGGTGTATCCCATCAGGCCCCTGTGACTTATTTGTATTGATTTTAGACAGCTGACTTAGAACCTCTTCCTCTGTAAAGACACATGCATCAAAAGATTCATTAGTCTTTCTTTCCTAACTGAGGTCCTTATCC